>NC_142197.1:5833750-6138125 GCF_026936395.1 Plectropomus leopardus
GATTAAAATTCTTCTTTTAAAGTACAACTTAAAAAGAAACAAAATCAAATGAATAATGTACGTCCATCATACCAGCAGATTCATGAGGCTTTGCTCAGTCCCTTCTTTGTAAATTAAATAAATGGCGGTTTCATATCCTCACAACCCCAACCAACTATGACTATACTCCCACACTCTGTAATGAAGGTAATGTTCCCATAATTGCCCCGAATCTTTGCTCTGGTTTTGGTCACCATGGCAACACGATCAAATGTGCTGCAGACCGAGACAAGCTCAGAGCAAAAGGACTTTGAGTTGTCTTTACTAATGTACAACTTCAAAAGAAAATGCATTAAACACTTGTCTCTTCCCAGTTACAGTTCAGATTGTGTAATACTTTCACTGCTCCATCCCTTGCTTATTGTTGTGGTGATAACTTTATCCTGCTGTGACCTTCAGGAGCGGTCTACAGTTTTATGTAAATATAGCCACAACTCAGTAGAGACGCTCTGGCAGATGGCAATACAGCAGACTTGTAGTAGTATCAGAATTACAACTATGTAACCACTGATTATGTATTCTAAAGTGGGTTTTTTCACTTTTAATTTGCATACATTTCCTTCTGCTGTGGTTTAATTGATACATACATACATTGCCAGGTTATTACATACACAAAGTGCAGTCCAATGCTTGTCAACTAGTCTGCATTTACACACTTGTAACTAATAAACCGGGAAAGGCGTTAAACGTTGCAATGTCTAAATGTCAATTTAAACAAAAAATACTGGGGTGTCTGGTGGCTCAGTGGCTAGAGCAGGCATCCCATGTACAGAGGTTGCGTCTTCGCCGCAGCAGTCTCTGGTTCAATTCCAGCCTCGGCCCTTTGCTGCATAAGTCTAATGTTTGCTTATTTGCTGATAAAATACATTAACAAATCTCTTACAAAACAAATATGCAAATAAATGAATAAATGATATATGTGTTTAGGCTAAATGTCAGTGCAACTGTGTTGGCAATATATGAATACATAAATAAACAAACGAAATAAATGTAGCACCACTAACAGCGGTCTCCTCCGAAATATTGCATTTTCAAACTAAAAAGTAATCACTCCTGCTCAACAGTAGTTTGATTTTTCCACCATGTTGGCCATTGATTTGCCCCAAGACCCTGAACAAACATGCTGTAAACTGGACAAACAAAACACCCCTGCTGCAGATGCCCCTCAGGTCACACTGCTGGTCACTGTGTGATATAAGCCTGTCAGTTAAACACACACTGTTTTGAGATACCATTTACAGCAACTTGGCAACTGAAGCACGAGAGGTTGAAGCGACTGTAACTGCATGTGATCGCTCGGTGAACTGAAAGCATGTGACAAAGCACAATCGGAGAGCTGCTCATGTGTAAAACTGATATGAGTACACGAGGAAACGTTTCCGCAGGGCTCAGTGTTTATGTGTCGATAGTTTGCTTGGTCAGCTAAGTTTGTGTACGTGTCGTGGTTGAGCAGGGACTTCCTGACTAAAGCTGCTGAGGTTTATATCCATCCTGCAGATTTAAGGTCATGGCACATTGATCTTTAAAGAGCACAATTAGATTGGCTCTGACTTAATGTTTGAGTTTCTGATGACAAAGACGTGACAGTTTCATGACCTTTGTCATGTGTGAAATACTTCAGAAAACAAAAAGCAATTTTTTCAAAAAAAGGGACTTCAAAATGTACCATGACATAGGTTTTTATAAATGCAAATTTATGGTGCAATCTGTGTTTTTCCCATGCATGTGACAATAAATTTCTTCATTTTACATTTCTTGATGTTTCAACAACTCTGTTGGCACTTTTGATGCCACAATCCCTGGTGGAAAGACAGCAAAGTCTTGGTAAAAAAACAACTGCTTTTTGTGGTACAATCCCCAGTGGAAACTGAGCAATATCTTGTTAAACAACAAGATCCCAAGTGGAAATGCAGCCATGTGTCAGTAAAAAACACCCTATTTTGGGTGATAAAAAAGCCAATGGAAATTGTAAATGGACTGCACTTGTGTAGCGCTTTTCTAGTCTTCTGACCACTCAAAGCACTTCAACACTACATGTCACATTCACCCATTCACACACGCATTCACACACTGGTGGCTGAGGCTACCATACATGATGCCACCTGCTACTGAGTTACCAATCACACACACTAACACATCAATGGTGTAGCATCAGGAGCATTTTGGGGTTCAGTATTTTGCCAAATAATACTTCGACATGTTGACTGGAGATCCAACTGCCCATTATTCCCCTTAGTGGACGATCTGCTCCACCAGGGTTGGAAATTAACTTTTTTGTCCACCTGCCACCGTGGTTAGTTGATTTTAAAATCTACCAGTTACTTAGTAGATTACCATTGTTTTTTTTTGGTTGGTAAGTAAAGCAAATCTAGCAGCCACTTGTGTATTTTACCAGCATTTGGCTGGTTCTAATTTCCAACCCTGCACTCTACCTCCGAGCCACAGAGGCAAAAATGCAGCAATTAATCCCAAAATGCAGCAATTAATCCCAAAAAGAACTACTGTTTTGTTGTTTATTGGTCTTGAATAGTGGTCTGCAACTTGGCAGCCGTCTCACCTAAAAGTCACGCCATGCAACATTCCCTCCACCACCCAATGACAACGTCAGCTCATACACGAATACCCAGAGCTACGTCACTTTAGTTTAAATGACCCCTACAGAGAAAGAGCTTTGCACACATTTCATTAGAGTTCAATTTTCCCATCATCTCTTGCTGTTTAAGTGCCACAGTGCCAAGTGATTCAGCAGTGTTCACCGAAGAGCCAACACAAGATTCAGAAGTGTTAGTTTACTTCTACACACTATAATCAAATTAAAAACACTGAGCCTTAATAAGCCTGGAGTTAATTAAAAAGCCATCAGGAGCTGCAAACTGTCTGCTGCCAACATGAAGCTGCCAAGAAATGTTTGATCCACTGAAAAAAAAGTGACAAAAGTGGCAAAACTATTTGGATCAGCAATGCTATTGTTAGCAAGTTGCTAGGTTAACTGCAGATGTGCGGTAAAACTGACCTTCCTCTTTCAACATAATTGGCTCATTTCTTTGTCACACCGGGTCCTTTGTGAGGGTAATAGTTTCATTATGACAGAACCCATTCTGCACCTCGGCAGACTCATTCTACAGGCTGCTTTGCCCTTACATGTCGCTCGATTTGTCAATCCAGCTACACGCTTCTCCCTCTCGTCTCTAGTTCCTACCTTCTCCTCTCTCTGTAGTTTCCCTTTCATCTTCTAAGTGCCTTCTTTATTTCTATCCAGATAAAAGGCAGACATTTGTTTTTCTTTTCCTTGTGAGTGGCCACATTATGAGAGTGGGTCATGGGCTTTCTGAGGACATGTTGCGATGCAGCCAACAGGTTCCCCAAATCAATCAAAATATGTTCATGTTGTTTGTCACTGCTTTCCATAACAACCCATGAAGCATGTTTTGACTTGATGTCCAAACCAATAGTATTAATCTGACACCGCTACAGTTAACCTTTTGAAACCTGGAGCAACATCACTTTTCTTGTGCTGCTTTCAGATGCCTTTTACAAGTACTTAAATCTTTGAACCCTGAGCAAATTGGGGCATTTTTTTCCCAAAAAATGGGGGAAAATGCAGTTAGCAACTTAGTAAGAAATATTCCACAAATTAAAAGATTTATAATAAAAAATAAATAAATAAATGAATAAAGCTAGGGAAAAATGTCTTGGGAAAAAAGAAAAATAATAATAATTATTTAAAACTATGTTTTATTTTATTTTTTAGGAACTTTTCCCTTGTAATTTTCTTAATTTTTTTTTGTTTTTTACTCCCCCCCCCCTTGTTTTTTTTTGCAAATGTTGGGGTCATTCTGGGTTGTTAAGGGTTAGGCACAAAAAACATCTTGTTTGGCAAGATTGTGATTATGGTTAAAGAAAACCAATGTTGACTGTTGTTGGTAAACAGTAAATGAACAACAATCTTCCACATCCAATACACTCTATTAACTGATTAACCCACCAACAACCTCTCTCCCCTGCAAATATAGGCAGATTTAGATTTTGTCGTTTTGGCTGTATACCAGGTCAGTGGGAGGCTGCTGCATAACTTTATAAAATCTAAAAATTATAGTTACCACTTAGAGTTGTGAGGCCTTTGTCAAAGACAACTGCAGAATTTCTTGCAGGCCACCTAATCACGGATGTCCTCTCATGTGGGAGAAATTTAAAACTCCCACAGGGAAAGGGTGCGACTCTTGGAGCACATGCAAACTCCATGTAAAAGACTTATTTGTTATCAAGTAGCCAGCTATGAATATTTCTTCTTTTCTATTTGGTAAAAGCTGTAATTTCCCTTGGTAAAATGACTCACCTAATCAGAAACTCGACTGATTGCCGACCGCCTTGTTGTTGTGAATGATTGGCTCTCTCCATTGTCACCTTAATTGTGTTCCTTTCTTTATCTTGTTCTCTGTGATTTTTGTGTCCTTGAAGTGGAGCACTGGTGCAAGTAAACAATTATTATTTCATTTTTTTTTTTTTTTTTTTTGTGCTTTGTTGAAGTGGTCCAGAAAATATACAGTGTTGAGCTGATGTCAAAAGCAGCCTCACCAAACATTTGTGCTGGCATAATTAGTTGGTGGTTTCCACAGATCTAAGTCAAGGTTAAAGCTTGATCAGGTCATTTAACAGGACTATTGTCCTTGTCACATAATACAAGCAGCGGGGGAGAATGTATTTATTGACAGAAGTATGTCCGACTCCGCCACGGCAGGTGGAGATACGCCCCCTTTCAGCTAGTTGCTACTAGACCAAATCACAATGTTTTGTTTTTTTTTTTTTTACAATAAATTCAGGGTAGAAAATCATCGTGTCACATACATAAAATCAAACGATGCTGAACCAAACCCTCGAAGGGACTGCGGTATGACTTTTTTATTTAAAAATACTACCAGTTAAAGCAGTATGTCCCTCACCTAAGCCAAAATAAAAAAACATAAGTCCCTCCCCAGTGCTCAATTTTTTAAAAAAATTCCTTAGCCGTTGCAGCACCTTCATAAATAACAAACAGTCCCGCCACAGCAGCTAGGAGTTGTTAGGCATTGACATGAAAGAGAAGCTCAACTCTGACCCGCATTATCCAGGTGTATTAGTCCGACTTCGAGAAAGTCAACTTAGTGCAATTTCAGTTGGACTTACATGTTTCTATGTATTTCAAAAGTCCAGTTTTTGTCAGACTAACACAATAATTTGACGTTTTCTATCATGTAAATATACTGAATGTAATGTGTGATGCCATGTAACAGCAACAATCAAACACAGAGAATACAGTGGAGGAAAAAGTGCAAGCGATATTTATGAAACAATGTAGCTCCCTGCACAGCCGGCAAACGTCTATGGCTTCTTTAACAAGTTCAGATGAATCAATTGAGCCTGGGTTCAGTTTCACAAGTCCTGTACAACTAGATGTATGACAGATGGGGTCCTTCAGGGATTAAGAGCACAATGACAGTCAGTCAATAAAAGACCAGCGGGGAGAATACAGTGGGGTACTGCGCAGGGCAACGAGGTCCATTACCATTACCTTAACAAATGTCCACCACTTGCTCATCAATCTCCCTGAGCCCCTTTTCTCCTCTGTATACTTTTCTACACACATTCACACAGATACACGCATTCATACTCTGCAGAAAAAAATCTGTGGGTTCCCATAAAGTGCGGTATGCCTGGGATGGATTGAGCCCACGTGGCGATAAGGGGTGTGATTATTCATTTGTGTCAGAGATCTAGTGCCTGGAGATAAGATGGGCCCTCCGCAACAATGGAGGGCCTCAGAGAGGGTAGATAATCGAGCCACTGACCCCTGTAGTATGGACTCAGCCACCCGCCTGCTTCCTCTCAGCTTTCTTTCAGTGGGCTTATCTGCTGGGAGTAGCACAGCGTTGCGTGCCTATCTTACTGTACCAGCTTGGCAGCGTTCCTACACGCCGATGTCAGTCCCCAAGGTACAAAAGCCTCTGTATGGCTTAAGAGTTTGTGTGGAGGAAGCACGGGGGAGCGGGAAGCGCAGGGGGAGGATGGAGGAGATAATCTGGCACATGGCTCGTGTTTAAGGTCTGTGGATCTGGAAATGAGAAGGCGCAGACACGACTGCAGAGTTATCATGTTTTCTTTTCGAATTCTGTTTCTCTGAGTAAGTAAAAAAAAACACCTTCATGCCCCAAACTGACAGTAAATTTCACATATATTATAAAGTACATGAATAACTCATTATTACCTTTACAATGAATTAATTTGTTTTTCTGGTTAACCCTTTTAAATCTAGTTAACCCACTGAAATCATTTATTTGTGCTGTTTTCACTGGCAGCATGGGAACAAAGGCATGGGAAACATGGGAAAAAAGGCAATGAGCAACTTGGTAAGAAATGTTTCACAAATTAAATTAGTAAATGTAAAAAAAAAATTTAAATGATAAAAGCAAGGGAAAAGAAATGTATATTTCTAATGATCATAGTTAGATATTTAAAATTATGCTACAGAATTATTATCATTTTTTAATTCTTTTCCCAGGTCATTTACTTTTCATTTATGTTTATTTTTTGTTTTACTTTCTTTTTCATTTTTGGTTTTGTTTGGGTTTTTACAAATAATTTTCAGATAATTTTCTTACTTTTTACTAATTTCTTGCTAATTTTAGAGTCAGTTCTTGTTTCATTGCCTTCTTCTCATGTTTTTGACAGAGATCAAGTCAATTTGCTCAGGCTTCAAAGGGTTATTAGATTAATTTTAGCCACTAGTGGAGTAGCTCTAAGCGCTAATTAGTCAGATGGTTGGTCTGTCTACCACTTTTGTCCAGAACAAGATAGCTCAACAGCTATTGGATAAACTGCCATTGAATCTGATTCACAAATTCATCCCAGAGGATAAATACAATAAAGTCTGGTGCACACATTTATGTCCCCCTGAGGTTACTTTTCATCTAGTGCAAACATCACGTCAATTTTTAATTTGCCTTATACATCGGCTTACGATCAAATACCCTCAATACTAATGATATCGACCTCAAATGTACTTTGTATTTAGAGCTAATTAGCAAATGTTAGCATGATGCTACCATGCTAAACAGTCATGGTTCAGTGTGTCGGATTGTCTGCACTGAAGTGGCTGAGCAGGTGGCTAGCCACTAACAATGCTAACTTAATAAACACTTCTAACATATGTGGTATGTGGCCAGCTGAATATAAGCAGTAGTGTTTCTCAAACTGGCCTCGCCCATGACTTCCTGAATTTACATTGTGATGACTTCTCGGATTTTTCCAATCACTTTTCTCAGCTTGTAAATATATGCTCAAAATTTCAGGAAAAAAAGGGTAGAAACTGACCTTTTTTGGGGTTTGAGGTGTTCTGGCAAAGGTTTTACAGACAAGTCATTTACAATTGTGGTCTGTGGGGAAAATGCTTTTAAGGCCGCAGGGATTTTTTCGCTGCATTACCGCCACTGTGAAAAATTGGTTGCAAGACTCAGCGGCTCTCCTAGGGGGCCTAGTCTGTTTTTCTTTGTGTTTTTTGTCTTTTTTTTTTTTAAAACTATCTTGGTTTATTAGTGTTGTTGCTTTCTTCCATTTATCCAATATCCAATCCAATATCATCGCTTTGTTGACTTTGTATTCTGTTTTATGTATGCACTGAATAGCAAATAAAAGGTTTAAAAACAAAAGAATACAAAAAATAAATAAACCAATCAAATCAATGCATCATGTCTTTAAAACAGTCCAGTTAATTGATTCAGTACCAGTTAATATAATCCACACTTCCAAATCCTGTATACACAACTGTACCAATATCACTTGATATAACTAAGTATGCACACATTCAAGCTAGCAGCAACTAAACGCTAAATAGAAATAGTTGCAGCAGGTATAAAACCCCGCTCCGCCCTGCCTAAACGACACGTCGCATCCATGCCCCATGTATTTGGGCCTTCATATGCACTAACATGCACAGCAGCCAACACGACTACCATGACAACCCACAGAGAAGCTCAGATTACAGCACACAGAGATGTTGCATAACTTCATTCTCTGCTCAACAAGCTGTTTTTCTTGCCTCTTCTCTGAGTCCTTGACTGACACTGCTGCACCTGCTGAAGGGGAGCTGATTTTAGTAACATTAATACGAATCTAACCCACCTGTAGGCAGTGAGACAGTCAGTGAAGCTTCTATAGGAACCCAGCTGAGTGGTCTAATCACACGCTTGAGGAGCTATTCCCAGCCGAGAAAACAACAGCTTCATAAAAATGACCTTTTATGTGCTTGTTATGTCTCAGAGTGTTTAACTGTTGCACTGAGCTATGCTGAAGATGCCATAGTGTCAATGCTCTCTGCAGTAAATCTCACAGATGACATGTCCAGCATACAGATAGCCTCATTAGGCTCTGATTTATGTCAGTATGGTGGAATGATGGCTTAAGCCAGTGGTTTCGTGCGGTGACGAGAACTGGGAAAATTTCTTGGCAAGAAAAAAAGAACTAAAAGTACAGTAGCAGAAAAGGGTACCAGCACATTTAACACAGCTGGCATCATATAGTGCACAGCAACAAAACAGTTTAACCCTTTGAACCTGAACAAATAGGCTCAATTTCTTTCAAAAACATGGGAAGAATGCAACTAGCAACTGCAAATTGAAAGAAATAAAAAATACATTAAAAAAAAAGAAAGTTACATGAAAAAAAAATCAAGGAAGTCACCTGGAAAAAGTGATTAAAAAGTAATAATAATTCTGTAACATAATTTTAAATATACAATTATTAAAAGCATAAGTGCAACTTTTTTCTCTAGCGTCTGTAAAGCAATTTTCTAAATCTACAAATTTCTTTCAATTTGCGGGACATTTATTGGCAAATTGCTCATTGCCTTCTTTCCCATGTTTTTTAAAAAAGATTTCAAACCAAATTCGCCAAGGGCTTAACAGACAGGGTTGGTCTTATAGAGGGTAGATGCAGCTGCAAGCAGAGTTTTCTGCATGCAGCATACAAAATACCATCTGTGCCACTTCAGGCACCTTTAGGGGCATCCTGTACTAAAGCTACAAGTAATAATCTGCAGGGGTGATGCTGCTGCCTTGGTATTATTTAGATTTTCACTATTTATGCAATCATGCATTCTGTTTAGTTTTACAAATCTGCTTGCATTTAATAATGTCCACTTCTTTTTGACAAAGTGGAACAAGAGTAAAATGATCCCGTCCCTTTGACGTACACAATGAGTATGTCATTCATGTTATTCCTGAACCACTTGGTGATTTTGTTTAACAAACGCAAATGTCAGGATCGGCTCGCAGTGACCCAGCTAAGGGCTGCGCTTGCCATTCACAGTAAAGATCACATGCATGCTTAATCAGGTGTGAGTATCACCGAACAAAGAGGCGACATAATCTCAAGAACTGGCCTTGGGGCCCGTGTTCTGGCCAATTAGAGAATTAGAAGTGTCAGGCGGGGTCGTTTTGCTCCGCTCATTTATTCATAAGGCTCTCTGGAGCCTGTGGGTCTGGAATATGAGGCCGGTGGCGATGGCTGTTGTTGAATTTTATATCCCCGACACACATTATACATTTGTCCTGCAGCAGGGCAGTGATTTTGGTCCAACTGCTGGTCTGAAAGGTTATTCTCCGAGGCTACTCTGACCGCCACACACTTTAGCAAGAGTCTCTGAGCTTTGAAAACACCCTGGTGCTGCTCTCACCACCTCTTCACCTTCACTGCATCATCAGGTAGAGCTGCTCAATCTAACAATTTAATGCCAGAACTACTATGTAGCTCAAAACACACTGAACTACTTTGAAACTCTGATAACTTTTCAGTACTTCTGGTCAGTTTCAAACAAGTCAAAAATATAACTGAATACACAAAAAAATACTATTAATTAGAATGCAGTACAAAACATATATTGTTGACTGAAAACAGTGAGATAAACAAACTTATCTCTAGTATTTCTAGCTTGCTACCTCGCTAAAGCTAACTTTTGTCATGAAATTACACCAGCCAGTGTATGGTGTATTTACATATAGGCCTATTGTATATACTGAACTGTATACAAGTGTAACAACATATGAGCTCTTGTAACAGTAGTTAAGGCATTTTAGCTAACAAAGTTGACTACCTAACTAACTAACTGTAAATAGTTTTGACTTTTCTGATAATATTTTACTGTATTTTTTAGTTTTATTGATGGAAACGGCTTGTTGCATTCGTTTGTGCATTAACTAGGATTATCTTTATTATTGATTAATTTGCTAATAGTTTTAACAATTAATCTATATATTGATAAGTCTATAAAATGCTGATGTTCAAAAAACTCAAAGCAATGTTTTAAATTGCTTATTTTGTCCAACCAACAGTCCAAATCCAAAAGACTGTCATACATTTACAATCAATCATTAAAGTTTCTTTCTCTTGACTAATCAATAAATTGATTTATCTTTGCAGGTCAACACTGCATACAAATCACATATATACGTACAGGGATACAGTTTGCTCTATGTAAACATCATATAGCAAAAAGACTCATAACCAGCATACTAGTGTTAAACATGCTAATTAAAAGAGTGCATATTAGCAAATGTCATAAATGTTGAGTTGAACAAGGCTGAACAACCATTAGTGGATGTCTGCTCAGAAATGGCCAGACACAGCCTTGCATGCCATCCCTGAATTTTTTCTTGAAAGATACCTTTTTTTTTTTAAACTCAAAAATAAAGGTATCCAGGAGTTTCAGCCTCCCCATAAACTATTTCTGGTGCAGAATTCCCTGAAGGAAAGCAGCCTCATCTCTCTATAATTCAAGACCTAACTTTTAAAAAGAAGTGACACAAACACACTCACACACTTTATCTGATTTTCAAGGCAGCTGAAGCAGAAGATGGAGATGTGGTGAGGGTGGAAAGAAAATACGCTTTGGGCAAACTCTCATATGGTTCCCTTCATATGCTTAATGTGTCTGGATTTACATATAATATATTTTATGATACGGTATGATAACGTGGATAAATTTGCCACTCAGCCTTTCTAAGAATCTACATTTCAACACACCAGAAAATCTCTTCACTAGGGGTCAGAGATAAAATTGATACAGCATTTTGCGATATTTTGTGGAGCAATATTGTATACATATATGGACGCCAAGTTTTGTTTTATTAGTTTTCAGTCAACTGAAAACTTTTTGCTACTATAAAAATGATAGAAGTGAGAAATTTTATTTAAGAAATCTTTCCATTTCCATTTTTAAATTCTATATTTTAATGTATTTATTCATTCATTTATTAATCAAACATTTTCAGGTAATTTTCTTGGACCTTTTACTAATTTATTGTGTATTTTGGGGTCATTTCTTTTGTTGCTTATTGCCTTCCTCTCGTGTTCTTGAAAGAATACAGAAAAATGACATTTGAGTCGAGAATTTTTGACAGAAGTACTGGAAATGAGTTAAATCTTCCCAAAATCGAAGCTTTTAAACTGACAAAGATGACTTAACAAGACGGTAATTTTAACAGTGAATCAAGAATTAAAGCTATCAATCTGTGGTAGTAATAATAAAATAACTGAAGCAGAGATTCTTATTTTATTGAGACAGAGCTTTACCAGTCAGTCTGCCTGGAGACAAGGCATCACACTGAGTTCTTTTGTCAGATACTGTTTTCTTTCTAAGATTTGTGACATGTGCTAATGTACATCTCTCTACCGGCCGGCTCCTGCTGAAACTTTTGATGGCTTTATTAATCAGCATCTATTATACGCTGGATTTAAATTGGACACCGATATGCTCATCAGTCACTTTTCATCAGCCCTGACATGCTTTCTTTGACGTGCCGAGCAGCACTTGCTGATGCACGTCCGCCGTGCATTTTAGATGAGACTGGCGAGGTGCAGCCCTGTAGTCCTGACTACAGTGTGACACACCGTCTCTCCATCTGCATCTGCATGTCACTCTCAAATGCATCAACACACATCCCACCCAATAGCTGCATTTAATGTCACCGGCCTCCCACACACATGCCAACACACACACACACACACAATCTGCTGCCTGACTTCTGGTGTGTCATTTTACATATCAAGTGTGAAAACACACATATCACACACACACATATCAAACATACATATCACACACTAACAAATGTGCCATATTATAGCTGCACTTGACAATGTCACATTGAGGAGTTCAGCTTAGAGCTGCAGCTAATTATTAATTCATTATCAATTAATCCACTGGTTGTTTTTCAGAGAAACTGATTAATCTTTCAACAGCCATTAAATTGTTTTTTGGCTGTAAAAAACAGTGGCGGTGAGCTTGTTAGAAAACTATTGCCTATTTACAAATCCAACAATTATGGAGCAACATTATCATCAATTTGGAGTCACACTGTATTTGTGTTCATGTAATGAATGTAAGTCAAATATTCACATTACTTTAAATTTCATATTTTAGGGGGGTCTCCGCTATTTCCTGAGGAAAATATCAGGCACAGCTGCAGCCCAAAACAGCCCTAAGTCAGATGATGATTCTCCGTCGGTTCATCACTATGAGCAGTCCCTTTACACATACAGTAGTCATTTGATCTGCCTTAAATATAAAAATATTATAGCCATATTTAAGTCTTAGTAAGTGGAAAATGTCCATCGCAACAGTCCAAGGTCATATCTTAAAAATGCTTATGTTGCGTCAACAGTCCAAAACCAGCAGAGCTCAACGATAAGGGTTACCATATTGCCCAGGGCGAGTAAAATGCAGCATCAGGCTAATAAATCCAGCAAATCACTTGCCCAATCCAGCAACTAGCAAAAGACGATAAACACATTGCATTTTTCGGGAGCAGATGGTGGAAGTATCTAAACAGTGTGCTATCACTTTCTTCTGATCTCTATTGAGAGTTGCACATGTGCAGTAACAGTCCAGCACTTGTGAGAAAATGATGGCAGTAAAGAAAAAGTATATGAGCTAAAGAACAAGTGAGCAGAAAATTATCCTGGAAACTGGAGATTTGTTGGGTGGCATTTGAGAATGTGAACTCCAACAGTAGGTGGGTTTCCATTAACCCTCAAATTGTGCAAATTGAAATTGAAAATATATAATAAAATGGAAAAAAATGGAAACACTCCTATTTATCACAAAAAAGTTTTTATGCTTGCACGAGGTGGTATATTAGGCAATTTAAAAACGCCGTATTTCGCAAAACTGCAATCGAAAGCTCAGGCATGATGCAGCAGGCCCTACAGAAGTTGAGCGGATCATCCGGAGGTTTTGAATGCACAATTCCTCTGTGAAATCGTGGACTATCACCTCCCACCTCGCCCTTCCATTATCGCTCGCATTACACGGCTATATTGCCTTTGATTGGAAATAATGACGGCTAGTGCAGTGGCAGCAACAGAAATAAACCTGATAATGCTTTGAACATCCATCGTTATGCTTCATGGAATGTTAACGCAAGAGGAGAAGTTGCATAACATCACTCAATGGAAACACAGTCATCTCGCAATTGTGTTTTATCTACATTTATAAAATATCGCTTAACTTCTGCGCACATCTGTTATTTAAACCTGCCTAATAAATACATTCTCAACACTTGATTGAAAGTTCTTCCTAACTGGATAAGTCATGGGTCTGGGCCTATGTGAGGTCCAGTGATTTGATTTAGGGAATGACACTAGCTATCTTTACATAAAAACCTTCTTTATTGCAGCTTTATCCTCCTGTGTGGTTGACATTTATATTATTCTAAATAGCCGCCACATCTGTCAGCCTTCCCTTTAAACCCTCAAGTGAGCTGATTGGTGTGATTTTGTGGGGCGTTGGGACACATTTTGATAGGAGAGACCTCTCATGGAGAGTGAAAAATAAGCTCTCCCTTGGGGCACTCCCCCCCTCGGCAGTTAGTGTTTACTGCCTTGTTTATTTCTCTTGGCTGCTGATCGCCCAGCTATGAGCCCACAAGGTACACTTCAGGCTGGGACGCAGTCCAGCCAATTGAAAACTCAGGCTCAGGTTCCCTGATACAATCTAGTCCGACTTCTCTTACATTATGTTTCACAGAGTGTGACCCAGTGGTGCTATGCAGGGACATGTTTAAGAGAAAGAGACAGTATAGTCTGTCTATTGTCCAGACAGTTGAACAAACTGCTTTTTGGCAGCAAGACAGAATTTGGGTTACAGGGGTGCAGCACAATAGATCAAGGTTGGTTTAAGCGGAGAGCAGCAGACATCAGACATATATCATGTCACTGAGCTTGAGCACATGAAAAGATTTCCACATAGCTCCACATGTGAAAATGTTTGTTGTTGATTTGTTGTTTGATGATGTAACTCTTCACACTGTATGTACAGATTTATGTATTGGGAAGGAAACTGTGTGCACATTTTCTAATTAGGGTAATTTCTATCCTCATTTCATTTAAGTGTATAACTTCGGCCATCCTTCATTTAGTTAGAAACCCTGTGGAGTCTAAGCAAGCCTGGTTTCTGGCAGATTTCAATTTTATGCAAATCATTCTCTCAGGCAGTTCTGGTTGATGTTAACCTTGAAGTAGTACTTCTAAACCATTCAAAAGCTTTGTTTTGAATAATAAAGCCCACCCATGTGGACTTAAAAGGTGTCTTAGACACATTGGTCGCTTACTTTTTCACTGAGTGAACTTGGAGTTACACCAGACAAAATGGATGAATGGGTTATAGAAAGCGCCAATACATCCAAACATCCAAACATCCATAATTTCTCCTCATTTTTGTACAGCACGCATCAAAATGGGTATTTTCACAAACACCAAAGCCAGGTGCTTTTTTAGCAACATCAGTAACCTTTTCCTAACCTTAACCAATAACTTTTTTTTGCTGAAACTTAACCCCAAACCCTTTCTACATAAAGATACAATGCAAAAGGCTACAACCAATATCATTACGGTAACGCCAGGACTTGTGCCCAAGCAGCAAAATATGCTAAGTACAAGGTCCTGTCTGATTGTTCCCATCCTTAACGTCAACATCTTCAGTTTCTGCTATCTGGAACCCTCCTCAGACTTCCAGTGGCTAAATCCAATAAATTAAAACGCTCCTTTTTACCTGCTGCTATTTCGCTCTTTAACTCAATACACCCTACTGCTTCATAACGAATTGTCCCACGGGGGACAAATAAAGTTATTGATTGAATCCATAAAGGCTTTACATCACGTTAACGTTAGTATTTCTTCTGTTTGGTTGGTGGTTGTGTGACTGACACATCCAGCCCCACTGAAGCCATTTTCATTCGACTCAAAAGTAGCAGTAGATTTTGTTTGGAGCAGCTGACATAACTTTTGTCATGTCAATCAAACAGAGTCATTACTTTTGTGCGTCAACTTAAAACAAACAAAGCTCTGTCAATCTCATCCATACTCATTTCCATTTTTCTGGCCATTTTCTAGGCTCTGGTAGTGTTGTCACGATACAGAAATACCTTGAAAAATACTGATATTTGATACCATTTTCAATATCATAAGGGAAATTGACATTGTGGGCAAACTACTTTTTTCTTGTCTTTCACAAGCATTTAACCCTTTGAAACACGAGCAAATTGGTTTGACTTACATTGAAAACATGGCTAGAAAGGCACCAAGCCACCCAAACTGGGAAAAGCTGAGGAACAAAATGAACTGAAAATGAATAAAAATAAATAAGAAATACATCTTTTTATTTTTATTTTTTTAAGACAGAAAAAGAGAGAAAGAGATAGGTAAAGAAAAATATTATCAAATTGTTATTTAAAAAATAATTAGATATTTAAATTTAATTAAATGATGTAATTACATTTACATTTTTAGCACTTTTTCAAGCAATTTCCCTGTTTTTTTAGTTGTGTTTTTGTTTTGTTTTGTTTTGTTTACGTGGTAGTTTTCAGGTAATTTTCTTGTAACTTTTTATTAATTCCTTTTAAATCTTGGGTAATTTCCCATGAAGTTGTTTGTTCCCTTTCCTGTTTTTCATTTGAGATTAAACCCAACCCCAACCAGTGAAACAACCGTCAAAAACCACAACACCTGAGGGTTTCCTAATGTGGGTTGTGATTCAGAGGTCTGTGGCCAGGCTACTGAGGCTTCACTCAACAAAAATGAGCGTTTGTACCTGAAGAGCTGCTCTGCCTCCAAGAAATATTTGTAAATCTTTACCTCAAACGCATCACTTGTGTACCTGGAGTAAACATTTGCTCTCAGCGGTCATTAACAACACTTTGTTCGCCTCCTCTTCCATCCTCAGTCTCCCCTGTATCTCCTGGTGTCTGGCTACCTCTCCGACCACCTGCAGCTCCCGGCTCTCCCTCCTCGCATTCCTCCCCTCGCCTCCCTATCTCCCAGAGGAGTGTGCTCACTGCGCGCTGCCATCCATCAGGCTTGTCATCGGTCGCTCCGGGGCGGTTGGCGAGGACTGCGTGGGACTCGGCTCATTTCCCTGCTCTGATTATCCCGGCCTGCTCAGCGGGAACAGGCCCCTGCCACTCGGGCCTTCGCGGCCCCCTCTTCCACCTCCTCCTCTTCCTCTTCTCACTTCTCCTCTGCCCTCCTGTATTAGTTCCCCCTTCAGTCAGTGCAATTATTGCACCCCCACGTTTCTCCCTGATCTCGTCACATCTCCACTTTCCTCTCTCCTACACGGTACAGATCAGCATGAATGGTATATACGTATGGAGTGCGTTCATGTGCGAATACATGAATGCGATGAGCCTCTCGAGGGTTTCCCCAGACTGCAGGAAAGCCGGAGTTTGATTAAAAGCGCTGTGTCTGGCAGCATGGGATTCCCTGACTGTTTAACAGCTATTGCTGTTTCATCATGGAAACTGTTAAAAGACTCTCCTGGTGGATTTTGACAGTTAAATAAGTGTGGAGTCAAGGTCCTGCTGTGAGCAGCGGTGAGAAAAGTACAGCTATCCTTTATTTATGGGACAGTGGAGATGTCTTCAAGAGAATAATCCTCTGATTGAACTCCTGCATTTGAAATTCAACAGAAGTTCAGTATTTTATGTAAGAATATGGAAATATCAAAGTTAGATTCTTGAGGGATTGTACGGCCGTGCGAGTGTTTAATGATTTCTGCTTTACTTTCCAAATGTAAGATTAAAGGTGTTGCTCTTGTAATGGAAGTTTTGGCTTTCCTTCTCAGCTGGCAGGCTTACAAGAATATTTTTCAAAGTAACCAATAGTTGCTGAGGTCAGGTAAATAATGGTTGGTAAGTGTGTTTCCTGAAGGAGGATTACTTAAGTAGAATATCCTGCTGTAAAATATGCAGTTGTTGGTTAAATGTACTCAATTTCAGGGCATAGCAGCCGAATATTCTTTTCAGAAGTTGGTGAAGGCACGCTCTATACTCCTCGAGCGACATAACAACCTAAAAAGATAGCAGTAATTCAAAGTGAAGGGAACTATTGATTGTTTTTTTTTTGTCTATGAAAATGCTGCAGTGCCTGTTACACCTGAAAGCCCCAGCCTAGACACCACCTGTCCCCAGTAAGATGCTTAAACCTGGCCCCACAGTCTTTGGTGTTTACATACTGTTTTTAGAAATTACTAATGTGTATGGGAACTAGGAATGGTTAAAATGTATTATCACAGGAGCACCTAAATTAGCTGGTGGTGCATCTAAATGAAAAAGTTAAGCACACCAACATTACCAATGTAAAAAGTCTGTCTGGAGTTCTGATTCTTTGGATGCTTCTCCTTAAATATCACCGCAATTCTGTCATTCTGTCTCTCAGACCGACTATTGTGCAACCCACCACTTCCCCATCACCACCATGACCAGTGAAATTAAACTGAGAGTTTCCATCAATCACCTGCCAGCTTTCCTCCAACACAACCACCACGCGTCTAGACTCCTGTCCTATCTGCTACATTCATGTAGCCATATGTGTTATCGAGACTCACTGAGACGGAGTTTTATTTTTTCTGACACAAACCTCCATAAATATTGTCACAATTTCTGTTTTTATTGAACTGAAATACAGGTTGATGTTAGGGCTGGGAGATAAAACGATAATGATAACTATTCAATCATTTTCCTTGATAGCCATATAGAAAATGTTAGATAAATCCTTCCATCATTAATGCATCTTAAAGTCCAGTTACCACCCACAATTAATCAGGAGAAGAAGACTGAGCAGCGGCTGTGGAAGAAGAAAAAGAAGAAGAAGTAGATGAAGAAGAAGTAGAAGAAGAAGAAGTAGAAGAAGAAGAAGTAGAAGAAGAAGAAGAAGTAGAAGAAGAAGTAGAAGAAGAAGAAGAAGAAGAAGTAGAAGTAGAAGAAGAAGAAGAAGAAGAAGAAGAAGAAGAAGAAGAAGAAGAAGAAGAAGTAGAAGAAGAAGAAGTAGAAGAAGAAGAAGAAGAAGAAGAAGAAGAAGAAGAAGAAGAGTGGCTGATCGGCCAACAAGAACATTCTAACTACAACATTCAACACGAGCATTAACTTATTTCTAGTATAATTGTTTTGAGCACAGCTTAAACCACAATTAAAAGTGGAATTTTCACTCAGGAGCAAAAAACAGCCTTAACCCTTTGAAACCTGGAGCAACATCACCTTTCTTGAGCTTGTTTCAGATGCCTTTCGCAAATATTTATTTATTTAAACCTTTGAACCTTGAGAGGTTTGGTGTGATTTCTTTCCAAAACATCAGGGGGAAAAAAAGCAATGAGCATTTGTTAAGAAATGTTCCACAAATGGCACGAAATCACGAAATGTTTTAAATAATTATCATAATGAAATATTAAAAATGATGTTACAAAATTATGATATTTTCGAAGCACTTTTTTTCCAGGTCTTCCTTGTTTTATTGTGTTTTGTTTTGTTTTGTTTCATTTTAAATCTTACTTTATATAATATCATATTTTTTCTGTATCACCCATTCCCAGTTGATCAAACTGTAAAAGTAAGACTCATCTGAAGCCCGGGAAAAAATATGAAGCTTTCTGCACCGTTACAGGACTGCTGTTGAACCAAACCAAGCAAGTTTCCTTTTCGCTGCATTTCGAGTGCTTCACATTGCGTTTGACAGCCCCGGCTCCCTGGAGGCTCCTCCAAAACGCCGCCTCACAAGACGACCAAAGGAAGTTCATTTGGCACGGCTGCTCCCAGGCATGAGCTGGCCTACTTTAAAGCTCAGTCTGCATAACCAACAGGCTGATCTAGTCTGGCCTTCCTTCACCTCCCATCCTGCTAGCCACCATATTCTGAGCCCCCAGACGAGCTCGGGAAGATCCGCTAAGGGGCTGCGTCAGCTAAAGCATGTCCTCGCTGTCTGCTGGTCCATTTACACTCTGCTGAAGTCATGACCCCATCTGTGGCTGTAACACACATGGGCACAGCAGGCGACAGTGGTCATTTGGGGCACTTGGATGGATGTCGCCTGTCTATGGCCCAAATAGGCATTGAGGGGAAACATGCATCAGTGCATTAAATTACCGTCTGCAAGCAGATTTTCAGTTGTAAAACAGACATAGAGTACAGTTACTCCACCTCATAATCATGTAGGAAAATGATTTGCAAACGGGTAAAAAAAAAAAATGGCACAAACCACAAGCTATATTTGCAATTTATGTCTTGTATTTTTACTTTTCATGTTTGAAAACAGAACTTTTCCTTCCTAACCACATACCAACTCTCCTCCAACACTAGCAGTTGTAGGAAATAT
The DNA here is from genome assembly GCF_026936395.1 of Plectropomus leopardus. NCBI lineage: Eukaryota > Metazoa > Chordata > Actinopteri > Perciformes > Serranidae > Plectropomus > Plectropomus leopardus. The sequence continues at coordinate 5,853,458 of NC_142197.1, forward strand.
AAAAAAACCACAATATGTGGAAATGTAAAAACAACTCACCAGATCAATGTAGACAACACTTCATTTAACACTAAACTGGGTGTCTAAAGCTGTTAGTGTGCTTCAATAGAAGTGCTTGTCAGGCTGTCTGACAGGGCCTGAAACTTCATCCCTCCAAACCTTTAAAGGTTCAGAATTTGGGGGCGGCTGCAGCCATCAATTTCTGTAACCTTTTCGGACCGAGACTCCAACAATCATACCCATTTTATGCAACAATTTGAAGTAGGCAAGGCTTAACAATCCCTCTCAAGCTCTCTTTTATTGGTACAACACTATGCCTTCATATATTAAGAAGTCATTCTGAAGAAAGAAATGGTTTCAAGGCGTTCCTGAGAAAATGTGTTTACAAGAATGGTCCTCTGGCCAAAGCTGTCGTCGCTGCAGAGGCATAAAAACACAAGAGAGAAAGACAGAGAGAGAGAGAAAAGTTTTGGTGTCGATACTGAAACTCCAGAATCAACACCAAAACTTCAAACAATACTCAGACTTCTTGAAGAGTGAGCCTGAAGGCGATGGTTTCTATTTGATAATCGATTTATATTCCAGCCCTCACCTACACAAAGTTTGGGAATAAAATCAAAAGAAAAAGTTTACAAATGGATTTTCCATCTCAGGGTCGCTATAACTGTTCTTTCACATCAAAAGAAGCCAGCTGAGGAGGTCCGTGTATCATCAATCACTGTGCCTCTCTATGCCTCCATGTGGGAGGCTTTCTGGGCATGTCCAACTGGGAGGACACACTGGAGCCGACCCAAAACACACTAGTGGGATTATATATTCCGTCAGGCCCGGGACTGTCTCAAGAAACTTCTGGAGGAGGTGTAGGATGCAGTTACAGAGATGAGGGTTTTGGTGGCTACTGTCCAAATCAAAAACTGACTGATAAATATATATATAGGCTACTGTATTATACAACTATGTTCCTATTTACTCACAGACACATAAGAGTAGGAGCAAAAGAATTGTTCACAAAGCCAAGGTTGCTTTCATAAACCGTTGTCGAGTGCTGTCTCACCCAGGACACGACACAATGCTGGGAATGCATAAAAAAAACGACAGGAGCATAGCAACTGCAGTAAACTTGTTCATCTGCAGCAACGACATGTGGGTTTGACGAGGGTGACTGAGTGGGTGTATGACAGCAAAGTCAGTGCTACTCAACAACTGTTATTGTTTCGAAAAAAAACTCCTGTGTAGGCCCATGGCACAATCAGAAAATGCTGAGATTTGTCTCTTTTTTTAAAGGGTCCAGCTGCTGTGTGGAGGAAATTGAGTTGATATTTGTTTTTATGAAATGTCACATCTGCAGCTGTGGTGCTTGGGTAAATTGTCTCTAAAAAACATTTGGTCGGCAAAAGGTGAATTTAAACACGAGATGAGTGATGTTAAAGAAGCACATTGTTTTTTGTTTTTGTTCGCTCCCTGTCGTCGCTCTCATCAGCATCATTTTTGGCCACGTTTTCAGCAAAAAAAGCTATAAAATCTGACTGTACGCTACCTGCACAGCACCAAACAGTAGACAAACACAGTCAGGGACTGGATGGTGAACAGAGTGGAGCATTAAGCAGCTAAATACCCTGATATTTCCCTCAGGAGTTGATAAAGATAAACTAGAATTACCTTAAGGTTGAATGCCTCAGCGAACAAGTCAAGTTGCATTTACAGTTTACATCCGCGTCTCTAAAAACATCGTTCCCCCAGCAGCACAGAAGATCAACACAATCAGCATAGTCTCAAGGTGGACACCCAAGATTAGTGTCAGCAATTTATTATCCGACCAAATGTCTCCCCCTCTGTTCCTGAGAAATGACATTAAGCAATGGCCAGAAAACAATATGTCACAGTGAAGTTGACCTTTGACCTTTTGGATATAAAATGTCATCATTTTATCATTTTAGATAATTGTGTGAAACATTGGCATAATTAGCTAATGAATTCTCGAGTTATAGCGAAGAACAGGTTTTGTGAGGTCACCGTGACCTTGGCCTTTGACCACCAAATTATAACCACTTCATGTGCAATAACACGCACACACCACAGACTTTCATTGGCAATAATACTTGAACATTTCTACTTTTATTTATTTATTCATTTGCACTTTGCGCTTTGCAAATTGTACAGTTCTAATTCTTGCACTATTGTTTTATTATTCTTGGACTATTATTTAATTTTATTGTTTTTATTTGTTGTTTCTGCTGGTTTTAGATTTTTGTGTTCTATTTTATTGTTGCTTACCTGGACCTCAGTCCTTAGTTTCGTTCCCTTTCACAAACCTCATGATTTGGAATAACAATAAACCTCCTTAAATCTTGAATCTTCACTTTTGAGTCCAAGTGAACGTTTGAGCCAAATTTAAGTCCCTCAAGACCTTCTTTAGATGTTACTTTAACGAGAATAAGACAAACGCAAGGTCACAGTGACCTTGATCTAATAAGTTCATTGTTAAGACAAAATGGACGTTTGTGTCAAATTTAAAGAAATTTCCTCCAGGATATTGCATGAACGAGAGAGATAGACAAGATCAAAGTGACCTTGACCAATGACCGCCAAAATCTAATCATATATTGCTTAGTCAAAGTAGAAATATGTGTCAAATTTGAAGAATTTCCCTCAAGGTGTTATTGACATATTGCATCAACGAGAGAGAGATAGACAAGGTCACAGTGACCTGGATATATGACCACTAAAATCTAATAATACGTTGCTTCGTCTCAGTGGAAATTTATGCCAATTTTGAAGAAATTCTCTCAAGGTCAGGGTTGAAATTAACTTTTTTGTCCATCTGCCACCGTAGCAGGCAGATCCCGAAATCTACAAGTCACACAGTACATTCCCATTGTTTTTTTGGCCGGTGAATGAAACAAATCTAGCAGTTGCATATTTTACCAGCAGTTGGCTGGTGGCTGGTGCTAATTTCCAACCCTGCTCAAGGCTTTCTTGAGATATTGCATTCATCAGAACGGGACAGGCAGATGGACAATCAACCCGGCCTCGGCTATCACCAGCGTGGAGGCATAAAAAAGAGCTGAAATGAAAGCGAATAAACATTCACCACATGAGTCCATGTCAATGCCTTTGTTACTTTGTGTATACTCGATGTGCCAATAGGCATCACATACAGCAACACCTAACACTTAAATTAATGCAGTGTTGCTTTGACAGCACACCCAGCAATCTCCACATAATCCTCACAAACTAAAACCAGCACAGAGTGGTGTCGGCCAAAAAGCCTCTAATGTGCCTTACTGTATCTCTTTCTGCCTTTTTTTTTTATTTCTCTAAGTTATTCCAATTATAATTGGCTGGTTTGTAAACTCCTTAAACTGACACTTGAATACACTGAGCTGCTTATGTTCCTGCTGTCCCACATAATGCCTAACTAGACCTCAGAATAGTCTTTCTCCATCAGTCCGGACCCAATTACTGCTCTCCACAACGCTGACTCATGAACGCCAGCTAACAGCTGAAGATCATCTCTCACACACACACACACACACACACACACACACACACACACAGACACACACACACACACACACACACACACACACACACACACACACACACACACACACACACACACACACACACACAAACAAATTAGCTCACCCTGCAGAGAGGTTATTATTTTTTGAGGCTGTCAATTTGTGCATTAGGTAGAGGTTTTCCACTGCTGGGCATAATTATGTCGGAGACTTAAGATTTTCAAAGAGGAACTGAGAAAACGAGCAATCTGAAAAGCAAATTAGAGACATGGAGAGATGCAGCGTTGCCCTCCTCCAGAGCAGATCTTCTAGAAGTCAAATCAGGAGGCTATTTGTAAGAACTGCCTCACTATTAAAACCATCATTTGACCGGGTCACAGGGGACCTTTATTCTACTACACACTGGACAAAAGGCAGAGAAACACCCAGGATACCTCAAACATGACAGTCACAGAGACAAAGACATTCTCATTTACAACAATTGCAGATTCAAGCCTTCAGTCCACCAGCATGTGTTTGGACTGTGGGAGGAAATTAGAGCACCTGGAGAAAACCCACATGAACACTGAGAAAACATGAGTAAACAGCACTGCCTCATATGTATGTACATATTTTCACATAATCATGGGGCACTGATACAATACACCAGATGTTTACCGTACCAGTCTCAACACTCACGTATAAAATGGAATGGATGAAACTAAAACAGCAAAATTAGAAGAGTAGTAAGTAGTTGAGACGTTTTACTCAAAAACAAAAATGTCAGTGATGCTAGAAGCAAAGTCAGGGGATCACCAATTTGTGAGTTTAGTCGACTAATCAATTGAACATTGCTTCCCTTGCTAGTAGACACCAGAAATACTAGTTGATTAAAGTGGTGGACTGACCAACAAACCAACACTGCCATTCCTAGAAATGGCGTCAGACTAATTCCTGACTTATTCGTAAAGTCAACCAATTAACAGACTGCAGAATGCAAATCCTTATATAAAACTGGGATAGTAAATAACAGAAACTGTAAAAATGCTCTTAAACAATACAATAACAAGTTTGCAAAAGTCTAAAAAGAATTTTGATTTATGAGCATCTCCAGTATCATGCTACCTTATATATAGAAGAAGGATCACTGCACTGTAGTTCTCCACACATTTTAAACATTTCACAAAGGCTGCATCAATACTTGGTATCGGCTAAAACCAGTCAATATTACAGTCAATATCAGGAGCAAAAAAGTTGGACGCATGCAGCTGTCAGCCTGTGTTTAGGTTCCACAAACCTGTTGCATAATAAGGTCAACCACAGGGAGAGTATAAACCCAATAATGCAAAGTTACACCATAAACTTTTTGTAACTGAGATCTGTATGTTAACTAACAAAACTCTCAGTGACCTCTCTACAAGTGCCTGACTGAGATTCAGAAACTCCCTGCACAATAATGAAACCTGCAGCTATCTGGCTCTGTAAACATTCCTCTCCTTACCCACAATCCACATGACAGGCTTCACCGGTGACTACCATGTGGTCAAGTGTCACGGTGGAAGTAAATCATGAGATGCGGTGTCACCCCGGGTGATGTGGTTATGTATGTTTGTTGATATTTGACATGACAAACTCATGTTATTCTGCAACAACACAGACACTGAAATAATGCGTGCATGCATCTTAAGTGGAGCTTTTCCTTTTTTTTTTTTTTTTTGGTTTTATACATTTTGTTACAGTGTCAGATGTCAATAGTTTTAAAAAATTAGGTAAATGAATGTCAAAACATTCCCTGTGAGCAAAAGTTTCAGGCTTCAGACTGCTTGAAATACTATATTTCTAATATTTTTTTGTTTGTTTGTTTGTTTTACTATATTCAAGACAAGCTCTGACAGATTTCTTGATATGGCGATCTGCTCCAGGCACAAACTATGTGTGTTTATATGACGCTGCCTACAATGCTACATGTAGTGGCTACATGCTATTGTTAATTTCTCCTTGATTACACGTTATAATCCTGCTGGAACATGTCTGGTTGTGTTTAAGAGTTTTAATGATATTTCAGTGTGCCATTACTTTTACATTTGGAAGACCTGGAAACGTTGACCAATCAGAGCAAACAGGGCTTTTTCAGTAAAGGGGGCTTAAAAAGACAGATGCTAAAATGAAGCGTTTCAGACAGAGGCTGAATACAGGTTTTCCAGCACAGACAGAATGAGGATAATCAAATAATTTTGGAACATTAAAGCACATAACATGTTGTAGTAGAAACCAAAAATAAGTATGAACTTGAAAATGAGCACAATATGTACCCTTTAAAAATCAGATCACACAACTTCCAGCAGCAGAATCAGGTGCTTCGGAGATCAAGGACAGCAGACTTCAGAGGGAATAAAAGATTTGAAATCAGGTTCAAGCTACCATCCTATGATGGATCCTTTTCTACTTCGAGATATTGTACTGTAATGAAATGGAATTTTGAGGTACTTGTGCTTGTATTCCATTTTCTGCTATTTTTATACTTATACTCCACAGTCTTAGATGAAAATATTGTCTTTTAATCCACTATATTTGTTTTAATGCAATGTTATTTTTAACACTGAAAATTAACACATAAAATATATCATGAGCTTACAAAATATGAGTTGTCACACACAATGGTTTATGAAGAAGTTAACATCAGCATAACCTCTATCTTTTACAATAAAGTACAGCTTATTTAACATCTTAATGCATCAATAACACTTATCCAATAACAATATTAATGTTTGATTAAGGGAAATAAGTAAAAAAAACATTTTTTAAATTAAAAAGCTGTACTTTTACCATTTATGGAGTACTTTTATTGTGTGATATTGTTACTTTTACTTTGGGTTGGACAATATATCAATATTATATCAGTTCTGGGATATGACTAGATAATGTCTTCAATTTCGGACACATAATATCGTCAGCGTTGTCTTTTCCTGGTTTTAAAGGCTGCATTGCAGTTAAGTGATGACATTTTACTAGACTGTTATAATATCAGCGTTTAAATATTTTGTGATAGCACCAATAGTAATCCTTGCAATATTAATATTGAAGAATATGGTCACAAATATGGTGATATTTGACTTTCTGCATATCGCCCAACCCAACTTTTATTTAAGTAAGTGATCTAAATGCCTCTCTGACTACCTTTTTTCCCCCTTTGGACATCTTAAAAATTGTCTCTGTAAAATGTCAAAAAAATCTCCAATGTGACGTCTAAAACTTGCATGCTGGTTCCAACAAACAGTCCAAAACCCAAAATTATTCAACATATAGCGATCTAAAACTAAGAAAAGCTGCCAATCCCCAGAAGCTACAGCCAGCAAATGTTTGACATTTTTGCCTGACAAACACACACAAAAGTTAAATGCCAAAATTAATCCAACACAAAATTTGAAAACACTCACACCAACACAGACATCTCTTTGCTGTTTCAGATCAAAAGCAGTGCTCATGCTTCTGATGAGCCTTCGGGGAGAAAGCCTCTGATTTTGCGGCGAAAAACCCTCTCCGTCTGTCATCTCGAATGCACAGAACAACAATCTTTGACTGTGACAGAAGTGTGTTCTCAATTAATCCTGTTCTACACGTTCCTCCGCAGACAAAAAGAAAAGAAAACCCCAGCAGAACATTTCAGACACTTGCTTTTGGTTTTCATGAGAAAGGTGATCAGAGCTGATTTCTGAGCGCCTGCCTGAGAGTCTTTGTCATTTTCTCCACGGAGGAAAACTTGTTTATTTCCCCTGGCAGGCTTGTTGCGTGAATGCACATCAGGCTGTTTGTGTATTCGTGTGTATACTTCAGTGATTAATGGTGTCAGCTGCAAAATGTCTGACAGAGCAGTATCTGTATGGTGTAAAGGCCCATGCACAGATGAACACACACAATAACGGCAACAAAGAATGCCTGGCACTCGGGAGAGTCTGACAATGAAGGCAGAAATTGGTCTATGAGTACATCTGGTCTTGTAGACTTATTGTCATGCTAAAGATCCACCACAAATAAAATGATGACAAAAATAAAAGTTTTATAAGTTGAGCAGTGATGTAAAAGGACGCAGGAGCAACAGCACATTTATTTCTAAGCCGGAAAATATATGCAGCGAGGCTTCAGGCGGCATCATTTTCCTCCATCTATCACACACTAAACTCTCTTCTGCATATAATTTACCCTGTCGGATCAAATTATTTGTCTCCCATGTCACCTTTTTGACAGCTCGCTATAAACACTGAAATTATTTAGGGCTGGCCAGCTCACTGTCTTGTCTCTGCAGTGATGAAACTGTAAAAGAAGGATAGCAAAGTCTTAAAAACTGCAGGCAGGGAGCTTTATGGCTTACTATTTTTACATATTTATTTAATCTCAGTTTAGTGTCAGTCTAAATTTTAATGCTTCCTTTTTATCTTTTTATTAAATTTTGATGTTTCTTTTTTAAACAGTTCATTTTATATATCTATTTATGTTATTTTTTCAAAAAGATTCATATTTTTTTCTGCATTTTGTAAATATGTTATTTTTATTTTATGTGGTTTTGTTATGTGACATCTTATATTATTTTTTATTCTACACTTGTATTTGTCATGTTTTTTATTATGTATTTTTAAATCTATTCTAAATTATTTCTTTTACTTCACTTCTAATAATAATAATGGGCTCTATAAATAAAATTGACTTGACTTGACTTCTAATATTTATTATAGAAGATTTTATGTTAATTTTATTACTTTTTTCAGATTTTTTTTGTTTTTCCATGTATTTATAAGATGTATATTTTTTCATTCTTGATTTGAAAATTAATTAATTTAATTACTTTTAAGATATATTCAGTATATGATTTATAATACTCATTTGGGGGTTTTTTGTATTGTTTTATCTTTTTATTTGGGTTAGTTAAACATGCAGCTGAAAATAGTAAAGGAGGCGAAAAAAATGCATTCTATTGTTTATGTATAATATATATGTTCATCATTATTTTATCATGTATCATTTGAGTTGTTTGTGTTTTTCTTTATTATATGGTCATTTATTGTAATTCTTTTCAATGTTTATATTTTTTAAGGACAAATACAAAGCATAAGACATTCATTACCACATACCACAGCATTTATAGCCTGACGTACTTTCCAATGCTTATCCCAATGTGTGCTCTTGGAAAAATAGAATAAATAAAATTTTGACATTCAATCCATCTCCCAGCAGGGAAAATCTCAGTTATCTGCCTCATATCTCTCCTTTATAACACCGGCTGACCTCTGGAATGAGCTTTCTAAACGCATAAATATATCAACACCTTGTTGCAGGAGAACTTATCACAGGGCACTCTATCAGCCTCACTCTCCTCCCCCATGAGGATGCAGGGATTTATACAGCGGAGAAGGCACTCTAAATGATAGCAGCGTAAGAACAGCCGGGGTGAAAACCCCTGAGAGCGGACCGCAGGGGGAAGCAGGGTGGGGTGGGATTGGAGTGGGGTTAGGCTGGGAAATGAAGGCATGATTGATATTTCCGGGGCAATTTCACAGCCCTCGACTTCCAGCAGAGAGGGAGAGAGAGAATCAGAAAGAATAAGGAATACTGTCAACTGTTGCCGAATTCACACTAAAGAAAAAATCCTACAGAAAGTGATCTTGAGTCACCTTGAGATGTGAAAGTCTGACGCGAGTTACTGAAAACTAGATGCAAATAGCTAACAGTGGGAGTTAACCAGTTTAATGAATAACATTTCCTGTTTCAGCTCCATTCTGCCTGCGAGATTACACAACTGTGTTCTAGCTGCCTGCCTACACATCATGTGTACCTTACACTTTTTGACATACCATTGCCAAACTCATGCTACACAGTTTTCATGTTTTGGATGTATTTTCTTGCTGTGCTGGACATTCACTGTCGTCCACGAGAGACAATAAAAACAAATTGAGTGGTCAGGGTCGAGCACACGGCTCAGCCCTGTGTCGATTCTCTACTGACCAATCAACAGACTTCCGTGTTTGTAGCTCCACCTTTTAGTAACAGATCTGTGTGCTCGGTACCCAAAGCAGAGGGGTGACCAACCATGGGAACGGTTCCAAAGGCACAAATGTTGCTATCCACAGCTTTCCACAATGGTAATGCAAAAAAATGCGTACCGAACTGAACTAAACCGAAACGACCTGCTGGTGGAAATGCACATTAAGTGACTCATATTGCAAGGTAAAAAATAATTTGTGTATCCCCTCCACGATTCGGATACACTCCAAAATTGAATGGGTTTTTCCTAGGCCCATGCTGCACCCTTCCACGGCGTATCATGAAAATCGGCCAGTATCAGTACAAAATCAAACAAATAAACCAAGCCGAATATATGACCTTCTTAGCGGAGGTCATAATCTCAAAAGAGTTTATGGAGATGAAGAGAATAAATGTTTTTTATAAGATTTGAGAAGATGTAAATTTTGCATAAAGAAGCAAATTACTATGGCTGACACCATTAGCAGATTAACTCATTAGTCAATTGAAAAATGTCCAATTTTGGTACCAAATGTGTCTCAATTTCTCTATTTTCCATCACTGTAAACAGAAGATCTTGTGTTTTAAGCTGTTGTTCAAATAAAACAATTTGAAGGCATTTTTGGTATGAACTTATGATATTTCACTGTCTTTTCTGATGCTTAATGGACTGAAAAATGTGTCCTTGATATTTTCTGGTTCAGTGTGCATTTTATGCATACTCATATTGACTCAGTCTGACTCATGCATTTAAACCGAGCCTTCATAGAGCAAAATGCAGGTCAGGGAGAGAGATGCTACCACCCCCCTGATGATACATTCACCGCAGAAAACAAGCCAAAAAACAAACTGTATTCTGATGACGGTACCAAGCAGCCTCTGGGACATTATGATGGATTGTGGGTACTGATGAGATTGAGTGGCTGTTTTGGGGAGTGTGGGAAAAATCTGCTGCCATGAAGCCGGAGGATTATCTACTTTGAATGTGCAGAAGCAGGAGTGGTATCATGTAGCTGCCTTGTGTAGGTGTGCATTAGCATAGGTGAATGAGTGCTCGGGTGAATAAACTTGGCATTGCAGGATATGCATGAATACCTATCCCTGCACTTAATGATGGCTGTACTCCGAGATTAAAGCTGTTAAACGCATTAAGAGAGCTTTTGTACGTGGTGGAAACATTAACATGTTATGAAATGATGATAATGTTCTCAGACTACTTTGTGAAAAGCTGCAACTGCATACGAAAGAAACAGAAACTGTGAGTTACACAAGCTGTTTTTGTTGCACAAGGGTGCAGCAACAGGTGAGTGACAATGCAGCATTGTTCAATGACACTCATAAACTCAGTGTGTGTGTGCTCTTGTAGCTCTGTCTTTGTGAGTATCACCTTAAGCTTTAGAATTTATGAGTGGGGACATTTTTGACAAGTGAGGACTGTCACCTAATAACCAAGACTATGGCAAGCGGCCATCGTCTAATTTGACCCGCCATAGTCTCAGTGGAGCTGGACTGTTAATTAGGAGCGTTATTAAAACACTGCTGGGTTATTTATATCGCAGTGAGCGGCAGAGAGGAGCAGCAGAACATCAGGCGCATTAAAAGTGAAACTAAACCGTTCACTTTGCTGGGCCTGAAACTATCTTTCACTTACAAAAATCTGCAAATATCTTCTCTCATCCATCGATTTGATCAGCCGTGAATGTATCATCAACAGATCAAATATCCACCCCACGAGTGATATTCAGCTGCGAAGGAGATAAAAAGAACTACGCCTGCTACACTGCATTCACGTCTAGAAAGGAGAAAATTACTTTTTCAATGTCTTCATGTTGTCTTCAGCTGGCACTGGAGGCTTAAGAGGCTGGGGAATGCACAATGTGAATAAGGGCCCTCACAAATACAGAAATATATATTTGTGTTTTGCTGCTTTAGTGGGAACCATGTGATGTTGGAGGCTTTTAGAGTGGGAACATTTTTGCAAAATGAAGAAATGTTGCACACCGTCACTCCTTTAAGGGATTAGTTTGAGTTTACCGTTTGATTGATTTAAGGTTCAGAAAAGAGCTAAAATATGCAGCGGTGCGGTTTATCATTGTAGTAACCGAACACTCCCACAGGTGCAGCAACACAAACACTGTGTCCAGACACCTGTTTGTGTGTCGATCTGCACGCCCGCAGTAAGCTGGTTACTGGCAATGAATCAGACCTTGGGAAGCAGGAGCTGTGATGCAACCTGTCTACACCTTCGCTGTGCCTCTACATGTTGGCCAAAGGGCCACAGAAAGAAACAAAGCAGGTTCAACCAGGCAGGTGTCACAGCTGAGAAAAGTAAATACATAAAAGAAACCTCAGAGGGTAATCATAATTTGTTATTATGCAATATCGTGTTTGAGTTACAGGTGTACACATGTATTAGGAGACTCTGTGTAAACAAAGGAGCCAAGCTTGGCAGCAAACTGAAGTGGGAATGATCAGTGGGAAAATATTTGCCTCACGCGCACATACATATTTCTATTCTATCCAATCAAATTCTTTATTTTAAACTCCACTAAACAAATGCTCTATTGAACTGCTTGGAGCTGATTTTCAGGACATAGTGGGGGTGGTGTGGCACTTGTTTGCATTTTGTCTCAGAGAATCCTGCTGTCTATTGATTTCATAATCCTCTTTCTCTCCATCATAAGTTCTCCTGCTTTCTTTGTACACAATCCATTAAGGCCTGATCAATAACCTGAACATAAACACCAAAATCATCCATTAGCACCCTCAGGTACCCCACTTAAGCACAATATGTTAAGGTCAGTACCGCTGTTCACTGACATTAGTTTTTTCTCATTAGATGCTTTATAGATTTCTATATTTTAATGTGAGGTAATGTGTTTTCCATTTGTCTACCGAAAGTCCGTCCGATTCTTGTGAACCCAGTATCTCAGTAAGTTCAACTTTAGAGCAAATATCCACTTGGACTCAAGGATGAACTTATTAGATTTTGGTGGTCAAAGGTCAAAGGTCAAGGTCACTTTGACCTTAGCTGTCTTCAAAACCGTCACCTCATTCACTCAGTCACTATTCACTATGTAGTGTGTATTAAATAGTGCACTAGGGAAAAACAAGCGAGATTTCGGACACTACGTTGGAATCCCCCCCCCAGAATTACACAGCTGTATTGCATTGTGGTATATGGGAGTTAAATGTAGGCTGCATCGTATGTACACTAAAATTTGCTGTGCATTGTGGGTATTTTACAGTGCACTATATAGTGGATGAAATTAACCACTGAGAATTTGAACACCACTACAAAATGGCGAACACACTATGTAGTGCACTATATCTGTGATAGGGGACAGTTTCGAACACTCGTCTGTTTCATTCTTGTGAATCCTACAATTCAAGAACACCTTAAGGGATTTTTTTTATTTTCTTTCAAATCTGGCACAGATTCTACGAAGAACTGATTAGATATTGGTGGTCAAAGGTCAAGGTCACTGTGACCTCATCTATCTCATTCTTGTAAACCCTATATCTCAAGGACACCTGAGGGAATTTCTTAAAATTTGATACAAACATTTATTTGGAATCAACAATTAATAGAATATAATTTGATTATCAAAGGATAAGGCGTGGCAGTATTTCTAGTTTAAAATTGTCTGCCTCAGGGTAGCTGATGCAGCCAGGTATATATTTGGAGTACCAGATAGTCAAAAAAACAGCGCAGGGAATTCTTAGCAGTAAGCAACCCACCCCCCTCCTAATCACCCACTACTGCTGCTGTCTACGAAAACAGAAAACCCTGGTAGTTCAAACCAATCTCCCACACAAAAATGCCAAATTTAGCTGCAAAATTTCACATAATGATATAGCTTTGCAGCTGGTACATGCTGTCATTTCACACTTTAAAAATACAAATAACTTCCCTCATTAAAAACAGCAATTAGAGGAGAAAACGAGAAATCCGTCTGAGATGGCATCAAATGTCTTATTAAATATCCTCAGCATCAGACATGGGCAGAGGTTTGAGGAGAAAAGTCACCAAGGGGAGCTGGTGGGAGAAGCAACCATGCACTGATTGCACTGAGTAGAGCAGCAAGTTCTGCTTGTATCTTTCTTTTCAACGTCTATCTTGTAATCGTTATGAAATGCTTCATGTCAGTGGGAGAAAGTGTTCCTGCCCACACAATAGCAGCAAACAAAATTGCTACATCTTCACATGAGTCAAGTTGAGAGCAACTCAGAATGTCAGGAAAACTGTAGTGGGACTATGCTGCTGTCGCCGTTTGTCAATGAGCAGTCATCGAGAGCAGCTTATGTAACTGTGGGCTTCAAGATGACAACAAAAAATGGGGTTCCTTTTGTTGTTGTGGGCCGTATGAGTTGGCGTTAGCGCTTGTCAAGTCAGGATTAAGTGGAGTCGACAAACAAAGCAGAGCAGGGGAGGGAGGATGTGCTCGAGTCCAAGTTTAGTAAAAGTGTGGGTCTTAATCACAAAGGGTATTCCCCTGAACTGCATTACCCAGAATGCCTGTCACTGGTCTATTTTGTGTCACTGTAGCGCCAGATGGTTCTCCCCAGAGCAAGGAGCCTAATTTTCTATCACCACCTGGGAACAGCCAGAAACTGATCCCGCACTCACCCCTCATTAATTAAATGCTGTAATGGCATGCAGTCGGAGCTGTCTGTCCTGTCAGGATGTATCACACCGACAATGAAACCCTGTGGCTCGGTAAGCACGAGGACGCGGACATGTGCAGGGGGCTCTATTTATCTATGTCCACTTTATTGACCAGCACAAGATTTTGTCTCTGTGCTTCCACCTTCCTCCTTATCTTGGTACTTTCTACTCCATGTTAGTAAATGTAACTGTGCAATTAAAACATGAAAACCCTTCTGTAAAGGCAATGTACCACATGATTATTTACACTCCAGTAATTTTTGTAATCACTTAATTTGAGCTGAGAAGCTGTCTGAAATTAAATGGCAGACTTCCGTAAAAAATAATTGAATTTAGGTTTAATCTCATTGTGTTGTTATGCATTACATTGTCAAAAACTATAAAAACTAAATTTGTTACTTTTTCATTAAAATTATTTTGTAGGTTTTTAATTAAGTAACATAATTTTATAATGATAACACAATACAATCAAATTGTCCTAATTGAATTTCATAGTAAGTCAAAGGATGATAATATTAAGCCAAGATCTAAAAACAAAAATAATAGTAAATGCCATCATCAACAGTCAAAAACCAAGATATTTATATAAAACAAAAGCTCTGAGGTCCACACAGGGCATGTCACAAGTCCAAAATATTTAGTAGTCAATACCAGTTAAATTCCACAATTCTCAATACTCAATTCATTACCACAATAATTAGGTCAAACCCCCCCAATATCTTGTTTTATCCTCAGTAACTTTTCTAAATTTGTTGTTGTTGTTTTAATTTTCTATTACTTTTTTTATTTTATTTATTCGTATCTCACCTAGAGTTTTTGTTACATTGAATTAATTTATTTGTACTTGTAAATTTTGTGGAATGGGGCTCTGTTGAAACAGAAACATGTGTCAGAGGTTATTGTATTTTTCCAAATGAATCTGTGATGTATTATGTTTGTATGACTTTTAATACCAATAACCTTGAGCTTAAAAAATATAATTTAACTTGCTGTCAAATTACTAATCAAACAAATGTTTTACTAAACATTACTGTCTATAAAATTTGATATCAGCCAGATCAGCAGGTACTTGAGTTAATTAAAGCGAATTCCTCTTGCAACAATGTGACATCCCATCTATTCAAACAGCTGGAGTCACTGATTTCAGTCTGTAACCTCTAAGAGGAGACTTCTTGTATTTAGAAGCTCTTCTTGATGCAGGACTTACAAGTATTACACAAGTATTACACAATTCAGGTTGACAAATTCTGTGTTCTTAGTAAGCCCATGGATAAAACTGTGAAGGGGATCCACCAAAACTATCTGCCAACTGAAAAACATCATATGTGGGGTGTTTTTTTTTTAATTTTTTATATGAAATCATCCCACTGGTAGAAATGTTACCATTTAGCTCTTAATCTCTTTCTGATCCTTTAAAACCAACTTATTGCAGCTCCTCCACAATTTAATTCAAGCTGAATAAATGTAAACAAAAAAAGTTATTACCCTGTGGTTGGATTGGTTAAATGTGAAGTTTTAATTTTAAACACATAAAAGGGAAAAAGTAGTTTTTCCTCTGGATTGGATCTAAATATGGGCAAACATGGAAAGACATGTGAAAACCTTTCTTGTTGATTCTAGCAAAGCCTTTAATCACTCCTGCTAAAACATGAGGGACGGCCCAGTGAAAGCCAAGTAATCATGTTATAGTTGGTAGTAATCTGTGCTTATGGAGGCTGCTTGGAGACGTTAGCTAACTAACAGTGTTCACATTGAACAGAAATGTGACGCACCAACATGTAGCCCTACAGGAAGGCATCAGCACAAAGGTACAAACAAGCTGAGGTCAACTGAAGACACTCTGAGACATCACAAGCACAAACATAACAGGCTTTGTGCACAGGGTACAGAGAGAGACATAAAAGATTTCCTGTTTCTAAAGGAAGTTTTCATAAAACTTACAGGAAACCAGGTCTACTGGAGAGAAGAAGAAATGCCAGTTTGAAGTATGACAAACAAAAATTGTTACAGCAGGGGAAGATGGACTAGAGAAGAAAGGGAGAATAAGGAGAGTACTGGGATGTAATTTTTTTTCCTACCCCATATGTTAGAAAAACAAAAATCACAGTAATAACTGTATTGTATACAGTAAAAGTCTACATGAGTAAATAAGTAATGCCCGCACACTTACTCCATGCCACACAAGTTTAATGATAGCAACATTTTGATCATACTTGGATCTTTGCCACCCATGCGATGTGCGTATAACTACCCTCTCTCAACTACAGAAAAAAAAGTGACACTGTTCATTACTGATGCCATATCGTGACTTGAATCACTGTGTAAAGGACAGAATACTAAAGTTAAGGGACTACCTGTCACTTTGAATATTTAAAGCCTGGTCATTTGCCAGCATTAGCCATTAGCTAGCCTCCTTCCTTTGTAAAATGCTGGACATACATAACATGATGCATATTCATAAAAGGATTGCACCGCTTTAGGCCCCAGAAAACCTGCACAAAGAAGACAAAACAACCCTTTATAATTCTCAAAGTACCTGCACAACTTAACAACTCAACTTAAACAGCGCTGCAGCGCAAACGGCATGTCGGTGCTACTGTGCTACCTGCATGTATTTAAATGACATAATATGCATATATTTGGTGCAAAATTATCCCCTTTCTGTGTAAATGAGCCCCACTGCAAAAACAGGCCAATTACCAAAGATCAGTGCTAATAGCCACACACAGTTATGTTGAAATTATTAGCAACTAACAAATCAGTTATTAACAACAAGAAAGTTGTTAATAACTGAAGCAAACTGACAGACTGGTATAATAAATCCTAAACAGGGTTGCTCTAGGTCACGTTGAAATTCCTTGCCTGAAGTTTTATGGTATGTCCCTGCATCTCATCAGCCAGGACCTGTAGCATGTGGTGCTTTTATGTTAAAGGACCCATCTCAAGTATTAATGTTTTTGCTGTGGACTTGAAACTTCCTGTCAACAACTGAATGTTTGCGTTAGCAGACAGTTAAACTGTGACAGCAGTTTGAAGATTCATCCACTGCGAGCTGAAAACAAACTAACAGCTTTCCAGTTCATATATTGCAAAGATCTGCAAGTCATAGTGGTGCTCTATGGTCGGTCGCAAAATGTGATGAGTCGCGATCGGAGCTCTTCAAAAGCCCTTTTTTTGTGTGTGTCTGTGGGAGACAGAGACACAAGAGAGGAGAGAGAGGGAAAAATAGTGAGTCTCCTGCCAAAAAAAACCAAGACAATTTATACTTGATGTGCGTGATAAAGTAATTTTATACACTGCATACAAAACAAGCTGGAATACATTGAGTATAGTCGACATATCGCCCACCCCTATTACAATGCCATGTGGCTTGTTGAAAGGTGGAAAAAAAGGAATGTTTAGCAACCCTTAAGCCCCTTCTTTTCCAAAATATAGGACAAACAAGACACCAACATGTGGGATCTACAAATGACTCAGGAAGTGTTGACATAACACTGACAAGCAAGCAAGCTAGACTAACTAATTATCTGGTTAGCCTAATGCGCAAAACAAGGGAACAGGGACGTATTTTTGACAATGTCCTTAGGCTATACGGGGCTATGAAGTTCTTCAGTCATGAAAGTTGACAGCAACGTGGGCCATCAGATGTCAGTCAATCTCTGCAATGAGAAACACCCACCCCAAGGCCTGAAGCTTAGACAAAGTCTCCACAAATATGTCCAAAAACTGTTTTCTAAATGGAAAATGTACATAATAGCCACATTATTATTATAGATGCTATTTTCTTACAAGAAAAACTGTCCAATTTGACTTGAAGTGAAGTATGAGAATGAGGGGATGAGCTGAAAAATCGTCTGGATGAAAGTAGTCAGTGGAGAGATAAGCATCTGTCACTTTCATTCATTTTGAAGCACAGTCAGCAGAGAGGCGGGTGTCAACAACAGCATAAAGTGAGCGCAGAGTGTTCAGAGCGCCCATAGCAGCACTGAAAATAAACTAAATTAGCTTGTTTATGATGTGAATGTATTACACATGAACATTTTCAACTTCAGGAATGTGTAATAATGTGTTAAATAATAGCAAGGGTTGGATAATAAGCATGAGGGGGAGTTGTGATTGATGCCTGCTGCTTTTAAAAACATGATTCTGGAACAATGCAAGTCATCTGCCCCGTTGCATAATTCAATAGTACAAGGGCTGGGTAGTAATGAGTAACCAAACAAAACACAAATATACTGCTGAAGTGATATGATTGCATCTAAAATGGAAAATTTAGTCTCCACATTTGATTTAATGAGCATTAAACTCAAGTGGGCAATCAGTCGGCTGTCAGTTTTATTATTTTTCTGTACAATTTTTTTGACGAGTTCCCACACCATATATTACTCATTTTTTGTGGCGCCTAGCTAGAAATCCCCCTCTCTGACGACATGGGAAAAATAACCACACGAGCAACACTAACAGTCTGAAGTGACAATGCCTGTATACTGGCCAATGGTTCAAAAAGCAATCATGAAAAGTCCCACAAAGACAAAACAATCTCTGACTCAATAAATGAGTGTCAGAGGATGTGATATATCTCTTTTTTTAGACCAACATCCTCATTCCCGGTCCAAGATTGACCTCAGTATTACAGAAAACCAAACATTTCACAACCAGTCAATCCTTCTAGTCATAGTGGTGTTTTCTCAGTAGTCTTGATATTAGTTGCTTGTAAAGCACTCCAGTGAGAACTCATGTCCGACTGGGTTTCATTGTGTGAGAAATATACTTGTTTTCTGAAGCATAAGAAGAGTGTTGTGAGCTACAAAGCTACAGAAATTGTTTGTGCTTAAGGTGTGATGAAAAGTATTATCTCAGGGTTCATAGAAAAACCACAGGCAGGGTGCAGCGGGTGTACAGCGTCATAACGGAAACCTAGAGACACCTAGCAAGGAGGGAAACATACTGTATAGCTAACAAGATATAATGTGGTTTTCACCACGAATGCAAACAGCCTGATTTAAACTTCACAGTCTCACAAAGTACGTGATTCAACATCACAGCAGCTGAACTGTGTCTCACTTTCGATTTTAAATCATTTTGTTTTCACTTCTGCTAAAAAAGTGTTTGTATTGTGTTTGTAAGCATTTTACATAAATCACAGGTGCAAAACTGTTCAGTGTGGATGTAATTCCTAGAGAACAGAGCTGCAATAGATGTGATGATATACATTTTCTTGACAATTAATGACTGACCATTAATAAACAAAATATCACATAGCCTACAATAAACAACTAGAAAAGTGCACTCGGTAGAGTGTAGATCTTGCAAGCTGCCACCCGAGCTGATAGTAGTGCGACATAGACACGCCACAGTGCTTGTCAGAAGCATCCCAGAAAAATACGTCTTGTATATTTGTGAAGCTGCAGTACATTGCACATGGAGTTCTCCTGCTAACAACAGGCACTGTATGTAAAATATAGATGCAATTTAATTTTGAGCATGAATGTGTTTCAAATAACTAAAACACAGTCACAAATATTTGATGCACGTTGTTCCTAACTAGACTTAAAATTGATTTCACTTTGTCCATATGCTACACCACAATAAAGTAGGAACTTTTGGGGGGTATAACCACAATTAAATAAATAAAATAAAAAATAAAAAAATAAACTATGTGGCCTACCATCATACAAACAATATAAAGGAAAATGAAAAAAATCAACAAAATCTGTGAGTCTACAAAATCAGGCAGGCAAAACGCTCCACTTAAAAAGGATCTTGGTGTGGTATGACACAATACGGCAAACTAAATAAGCCCATGTTGCAGCCATGGCAACACGGCTTCCTTACAGTCAACATGGCGCTTAAAATGGGGTGGCAGTGTGAGCGCCAAATGTCCCTGCTGCAGCAGCCGCAGGTTCAATTCTAATGTGCGGCTGTTTGGTGCAATTCATCCCCTCTCTCTTTCCTGCTTTCCCTCTGAAGCTGTCCTATCAAATAAAGATAAAAAAGCCAAAAAAGAAAAAAAAAAATGATGGCCGCAAAGATAACAAAAGTGGGAATTAAATCATTTGGTATCGTGTCTAACATTAGTGGATTCTAACATAACAGGTATGAAATTAATCTGCACATTAATGAAGAGACCAAACTTTTCTATGGATGTCTGTTTTTGAGCCACAACAAAGACCAACTGGTCTGCAACAGACAACAAAGCTTATTGTTTTTAGACTAGCAACTAGTTCAGAATCATAATCACAATCAATCACAATTTTGGCTTCCCATAATGAAATGAACATGAAAACTGCCATACTGATATCTAAAATGTGTGCTCCACAATTGTAAATCACTGCAACCATGAGAGGTCCTAGAGCATGCAATCATAAATGCGCAAACACACACAAACACACACAACCAAACACATGATTCCCTCCAGTCTTAGGACAAAAATCTGTCATCTCAAAGGATCATCATGTCACCAAGCCCTGATGATCAGTAGAAAATGTTCTCTTTTTGTAATTTAGATGAACTGATTCTTGCAAAGAAGGGAACACATCATTCTAAAGTTAGTATAAAGTCCAACGCTGACTCATTTCGTTCAGACACACTTGAAGTGCAGCAGAAGTGAAAGAAGCCCTCTATGATCTGAAATCAAAAGTGAAATCAAACTTTCTGCATGGCCAAACACCATCTGGGGTATGTGAGAAAATATGTTGTTTTGTAATTTGGGTGAACAGACCCTTTGAGGCATCTTGTGAGACTGTTAACAGCATCCTCTGGCATTAATGCCACTCTCTTTAAAGAGAAAATTAAGATGCAAATGTTATTTTTCAAGAAATATAGTGCAAAGAAAGTTCAAATTAAAACAAATGTAGCATCACAGCTGGTGGTGCTTCGAGAGTCCCTACAGGATCTGACTATTGAATTAAGTTGTGTGTACTGCTGACAGATAACATCAAATAACACAGTATGTTCTGACAGCCGCTGTCACAAGTTGTGTCGACTTCAAAGAAGCCAGACTTTCAGGATGTGTGTCATCTAAACTCACAGTGACATTACTTGGATGTATTTGCCTAACTTGGGAGTGTACAATTAGGTCATCTTGACATTGCTGCATTGTTTCCATTGATTTTTTCCGCACCCGCTGAGGTATGAGAGTAGGACAAACTCATCAAATACAGCTCCAAATCGACCACCTGTTGTACCGACTTCACACACATAGCACTGGGTCACGGGTCAACAGATGGAGGCGATTACACGCAGAGGTGCCAGCATGTCTTTCAACATAGCCATGATCAGTTTGTGAAAATAAAAAGAGAGGAAAAGGTGAAGACACTGAGAAAAATGTAGATACTGCACATCCTACTTCTTTCTTACATTGCTACAAGAGAACCCACTCAGACAAATAAAAGTGTATCCAAGGCTCTACTGTCTTGTTATAGAAATGATTCAGCCATTATTCAACAGCCACAACAATGATGAGCACAAACAGCAGCAAGAAAATGCCCAAATGACTATATCTCCTTTTTAGTAGGGGTGTGCCATATCATATCGTTCACGATAACAGCAGTATCATTTTTAATATGATTCGAATAAGTCACATTGTGACAATGGCAGTATTCCAACTAGTGTTGATGTCATACCCTTACGCATGGCAACAACAAGCACAGCTAAAACCTAACTCGCTACCACTACTGTTGTTCTTAAAAAACTAAAGAAATGACGGATAATTCTTGTTTATTTTTTACTGATTTTTTTGTGGGGCACACTGTTACATTTAAGCTGGCATGTAAAACTAACTTTGTTGCAATTGTGTGTTCTTAAAATTAATAACCTAACTTAATAATTAATAAAAAATATATGTTTTAGTATTTTGTCATATTGCCAAAAATATCATTATTGCAAAAATACCCTGGAATATTGTGATATTATCTTACAGCCATTTTGCCCACCCCTACTGCACATCCTACTTCTTACATACTTGAAAACCCACTCAGACGAATGAAAAAGAAGTGTATCCAAGGCTCTGCTGTCTTGTTACAGAAATGATTCAGCCATGATTCAACAGCCACAACACTGATGAACACATACAGCAGCAAAAAGCCAAAAGTAATATATCCTCTCCAAAGATACAACACAGACCCAAACTAGACATATTAGGTATATCAAATGGTGGACAGTGATGAAGCAGGCTACATTTAGTTGTCTGTAACTTTTGTTGCTGCCTGGCTTGGTCAGGACACTCTTAAAAAAGAGATTTTTAATCTCAAAAGGTTTTTCTGGTTAAATATAGGTTAAATAATAAATAATGAAAAAAATTGTTCGTGGCCTGCAAGATATTTCCATACAACCTGAGAAAGCAGGTCAATGTATTAATATCCTCTTCAAAACATGAAAATAACAATGGTGGTGCTATTGTTTTTAAGTGTTTTTATATGGGCACTAATATAGACTTTGCAGCGTATTCAACAAGCTTACAAGCAAGTCAGTGCATTCAGTGGGTTTTGAGTCATTAGCATCTGTAAATGTATTAAAACACAACAAGGTATTGAGAATGTTTTTAAAATACTTTGAATATATAAATATTTTTAACATAAATATGTTTGGCTCTGTGCCTTTCACTTGTATTTGAGTATGATCTGACCAGGAGTATCTATACCTCGACGCTAGTAATAGAGCTGTGTACTTTGTTCACCACTGGGTATATAATCTAGGTACATTAATGATTTTACCATTATATATTTTTCCTCTTGATCATTAGTTAAGCAACATGATTCTATGGGCTAAAGTGTTTTTATTTTGGACTCCAAATGTAGCAAACACACAGAAATTAAACAGTATTTGACAAATTGTTGTTATGGAAAACCACCAGCGATTAACCTTTTGGAAACCGATGCTAAAATTAGCTCTGTGGTACTAATACAATGCAGGAGCGGCACAAATTGAAGCTAATGTAGTCTGTGCCTTATGTAAACTAATGAACACATTGGGACACAACAGAAACACTGTACCGGCGTTTAAGAAAAAGCTTTGCCGCTTTACTCACCGGTGAAACGGTCGGCTGAGAGCAGCAGGTGTCCGTGTTGAACCGTGGATGCTAACGTTAGCCGCTAAGGTGGTAGCTCGACTAGTTCCGACGGTTAGCGCCGGTTTTCCTCAATTGTTGTACTTCTTTCGACGATAAATCCCTTTAGTAGCCCAGACTTCTTGTCTTCAGAATAAGTGGACTTTAGGCCACCGTTTAAAAACGTATTAAAAAACGAAAAAATGTTTAAAAATGTCCAATTTATCATGCTATCAGTAGCAAGCTAGCAGGCTCACTGAATTCACTAAGTCCTTCCTTGTGCTTACATCCTGTGAACTTTGACCCTCACATGCGGAAGGTTAAATCCTTGATGGAAATATTAATGTATTTGTATCACTTTTTGTATTATTTTTAAATATTTCTGCATGCTTGTTTTTTACAGATCTACAGATGTGATTTATTTTATTTCATTTCAAATATTTTTTTATTAATTCATTTTTACATGGTCATGATGCTTATGGTCACATTTTTCTCCTAATAGAGTAGTTGAACTTTTATAAATTTTGTCGTCATTAGTTATTTTGTACATGTTTATGATATTTATGGTCACATTTTCTACTAATAGGTTGATTGTATTTTCAACTTTTTAATGAAAAATATAATGTAATAATTCTATGTTCTTATTAAAAAATAATAAAATGTGTTTCCCTTAAAAAAAATATTATTGGCTAATAAATAAGGACTTTTTAATTCTTACAAATGTTTATTGTTGTTGTCCTACAAAGCATATCAGTTAAATAATATTGGCTAATAAATAAGGGCTTTTTAAATTTTTACAAATGTTTATTGTTGTGGCCTACAAAGCGGGTTTCCATTACAGATTTGTGCAAAAATTTAAGCGACATTTTGGAAATGTTGATAAAATACAATTGCGAGATGACTGCATTTCCATTATTCCATTATGTGACTTCTCCTCTCAAAATAACATTCCAAAAAGCATGCCGATTGATGTTTAAAATATTAGCAGGTTTATTTCTATTGCAGCCACCGCACTACCCGTTATTATTTTCAATGGAAGACGATGTAAGCCTGTTATGTGATAATGGAAAGGCAAGCCCCTTATGCATGGGAGTGGCCATGTATGAGGGATTTCAGGGAGGTGATAGTCCAGGATTTCACAGAGAAATTGTGGATTCAAACCTTCCAGATGACCCGTTCAACTTTCGAATAGTTATGTGATGCAATAACACCTCTTGTAGCTCCTGCTGCATCATGCCCAAGGAACAATATGCTGTTTGGCTTCAGTTCCTTTACACCCTCCAAAAACAAACAATATTATATAATTAATCTTATTATTCTGTTGGCTAAATGGCATATTCATAAATGCCGATACATAAATAAAAATCCTTGCTTTCTTTTTTTTTTTATAAATGAAACCAAACAGTATATAAAAACAATCAAAAACTCAACCAACAGTAAAGCTGTCAAGACCCTGAACCTGTGTATCCTTTTTAATGTCTTTTTGTAAAGAAACTTATTTATAAAAAAATAAATAAAAAATGGAATACCATGTATGTAACCCCCTGACAAAACCCCCTTCTTGTTTTTATGTTGTATTATTATGTTCTGTCAAACGTTTAATAAAGTTATTTAAAAAAAAAACATGCCCAAGGAAGTAAAACTCTGATGTAAATTTACAGTAAAATCTGAACAATATTTACTGTAATAAAGTCATACACTATTATACTGTAAACAGCGATGCAATCTCTGAGAAAAAAAACAACATGACCACTGCAACTAAAGAGGCTGCCATTATTTACAGTACATCCATGTAAACTTACTGTAACAGCTAAGCATCATGGGAAGGTGAACGAAAAAAGGAGGGAACTGAAATTTAAAAAATTAACTGACGTGAGGAGTAAAGCGCAGGCGCATCTTATATCTAATGGAGTCGCACAACACCGGATTTCTTCCTGAGGAGATTTTTCAGAAGTTTCCAGCTTGTTTTTGTTTATTTGGTGGAATTTTAACTATGAGCACATCTGCTAGTAAGTCTCAGTTGCTACTAAGGCACGGCCACACTACAGCCTTTCATCACCGATGTCTGATAAAGCAACCATCACTGAGTAATGTAAGTAATTTATTACATTTTTATTCTGCTAGGAAATGGCATAATACCACAAACTAAAGGAAAATACCTGTGAGGCTTTCACCATTTGAATTATCATTATTATTGAATTATCGTAACTTGCTAACGTTAGCTAATACGTAGCTAACGTTAGCAAGTTGCGTTAGCTAACGCGTATCTAAGGGCTAGCTAGCGGCTAGCTTCGTTAGCTGACGTTAGCTACAGTTTGAACATTGACAGGTTGTTAGCTAATAAGTGCACGTCAACATTTTGGCTCAGTTCACATTAGAATTAAAATGACACTTGCTTTTGCTGAAAGATAAGTTAACTATACTGACTAAGTGATAATAAGATAGTGAGAGTAACCTACTGTGTTTTGTTCTCCACACTGGCAAAAAAAAGTCTAGTTATTTGCAATATTCTAGTTAGCTCAAATTAGCATATTGGTATTTTGTTTCAGGAGTTGTTACTATTGAAACAACAGTGCTTTTGCTGGAAGATATTTTAACTGTGCAGTGTAATGTGGAAGGAAGTAGCTCTTAGTTTTCCACATAAGAAAAAAGAGCCATTCAAGACTTTTGACTTATGTCATTTTCATAGAATAATGTCACGTAAAAGAAGAATATTTTGTTGTTCTACTGTATTCTCCAGAACCTACATTGACATCCGTCCTGAGAGGGGCATAAAAGCAAGCCAGTGCAAAGCAAGAAGAGTGGGAGGATGGTCAAAAAAAAGGCAGTGTCAGTGAATCCACATCTCCACACTCAACAAGAAGCTCAGTGACTTCAAGTGGGACATGGTATGAATTTTTAACACACACGCACACACACCACTGTCTCACACAGCCACTCATTCAAACATGCATTCACCATCTCACTCACTGAGTCACTCATTGACTGACTGTTGCACTGTTGACATGTTTTTATGTTAATACATATTTGACAATGAACTACATAATGAACACTGTGTTATCTTCATTGATTACTTTGTGTTATTATTACAACATTCTTTAATTATGATCAAATGCAGGATATACAGTAGAATATTACATATTGTAAATATACAGTACTTTACTGGCAACGCTGCTGCCAATAAATTACTGTATATTTACAATAATACAGTAATGAATTGTACATTTATTTACAATAATATACTGTAATTCTAAAATACAGTAAGGAAACTGTAAAAATACAGTACTTTGCTGGCAGTAAATTACTGAAAATGTAGTGTGCATAGCCATAGCATAGCCATAGCATCATGTGACCTATGAAAGCCAAAAAAGTGTTTTTATTGCAGTTTTGCTAAATATGGCTTTTTCGAATCGCCTGAAATACCAACTCGTGAGCATAAAAAATGTTTTTTTAATACATGGGAGTTAGCACAAATTGACGTATTTCCATTAGGCGTATTTTATATTCGCAATTTCAATTTGGAAACCCGCGTAATGACCCTTGACCTTTATTAAGAGATAACCATCCAAATGTGCTGTGTGTCAGCCCAGAAGCCTAGAGATCTGCGAATAATGTGTCATGCTGTTCTCCTGATCAACCACGCAGCCGTCTATTACTGAAGCTGTAAAAATGTGTCAACATCAAGGACAAGCTATTTAACAAGCTTCTTTGTCGCACTGTTCAGGAAGGAACAGTGTCAAAGACAGTCCACAGGTCTGAATATCTGAAAGACATTTTATCTCGGCCACACAGACAGATCAGATCAAAAATACCAACGTGGACGTGCAAGAGGGGTATTTAAAATGAGCGAGAGGAATTACCATCTTTGTTCTCTGCAGCTCCCCGGTGTTTCCCGCTGCTAATTCCTAATCTTAATGACTACCAGATAAGCAAAAGTGTTAATTAAAGAGAGCTGCATAATTATATCTCTGAGGGACCTGCGCCAGTGCCCCCTCACCACCACCTCCTCCAGCTGACACTCCAGCCCGGTTCTTCCTCCCGCACTTCACTCCCTCACAATATTAAGCATTCAGTGCGCTCACACTCCTCTCATTATCTCATCCTGACCCAGTGCTTTCACCTACTTTCCGAAAATGGAAGGGGATCCACGCTCCAATGACATGGAAGTAATAAAAACCATAACATTTTAGTCCCTCTCGCCCAGCGCGGAGTTATAGGTGTTTGTGGAATCCCTGCCAGTGAAATCACAGAGAAGCATATGAAATGAAAGTCAATATTTTCACAAACAAGAAGAAACGGATGCAGCTCATAAAAAACATCTTGGTGGCGATAACAACTTCACATAACTTCACCATCACTGATCACAGCTGAAAGTGAAGCGGGGTGCAGCCTTTTGGTCTTATGAAATTACCATGACATCAAAATCTATCACAACCGGCTTGCCCGCCCGGGTGCTCGCGTCTCCACCAGAGCGACAGCAATCTGTCAGCTCATCTGCGAGTCCACCCCAAGGAGGGGAAGGACAGGCGGAAAATAATAACAGAATGGACAACAAAAGGCTTTGCCAGGAACGTGCAGTTATGAGTTGAGCTTATTAAAAACCACAGTGGAAAATAAATATGCAAACATGGAGCCCGCCCTCTAGCAGGGAACACAATAAAATATGGTGCGAAAGAGAGAGTGAGGAAAGAGGGAGTGCAGAAACCCCGTTGCTAATTTAATAGACTGACTATAGCGGGCTATGCAATTCCATTATGTCGTGTCCTCTGTCCCGTGGAGCTTGGATCAGTTCCTTAGGGAAGGTCAAGGCAAATGACAGACATAATCAGATACAATCAAGTCATTCGAGATCCCAAATTTAAAAGCCGCCCCGGCAGGTTTTGGAGGCTGATGCCCACGCTGTTTGTCTCTGACGTCACTTGTCATTAGTTGGTTTGACATGCTTGAGAAGAGAGACTCAAACATGATGAATGGTTGTTGAGAATTTAAGTTTGGAGTTTCAATATGCAACACCAAAGGTGAGGCAAACTGATTCCTACCATACATTTATGTTGCTGCGTTTGTAAGGTTAACCTTTAGAGCAAATTGGCTTGATTTCCTTCAAGAACACGGAAACAAGGCAATGAGCAACTTAACAAGAGATGATCCCAAAATAGCGAGAATTTAGTACAAGAAAATTACCCGAAATTTGCAAAAAAAAAAAAAAAAGGAAATGACCTGAAAAAAATGCTGAAATAAAAAATAAACAGAAATATTAACATCTTTTTTCTGTAACCAAATTTTAAAGATATAATTATAAATACTTTTATCATCATTCAAGTTAGCTGGCAGCTAAACCTTGAGCCCAATGATGTAAAAGCAGCGTTAATTATCCCCATTTTTTTTTTTTTTTAACATTTTTCACAGAGACGAATCGGGTGCCACCTTGAATGCTGAATCCAGCTCTCTTATACATCCATAGGATACATACAGAAGGGCTCACATTTAGTAACATTAGCAGTAGCGACTGGAGTAGCTACCACAACAAACACAGAAAGAGTGTGACTCAGGACGCCTTTACTCCACTGTATCTTTACATAGCAAATAGTGCTTTGCTGCTAATGCTCTGTGTGTTATATACAGCTCTTCTAAGAGTGCTACACACATCAGTGGAGCATCATGTCATTTGGCACACTTCAATTAGCACACTGCGGACACCAGTAGCCTACAGACACCAGGATCTATTGAACCAGTTAACAAATGTGATAAAACTGCTGCTTTTCTGGAGAGTTGACCCACATCATTGCTGGAAAATAGGGCAGTGGTTTGTCCTGACGAGTTAATGCATGTTAGTTTGTGATTAATCAGGTTGTCACCGGTGTGTGGGCTAATAAAGAAAATACAACTTGTGCCACAAATGTAGAAACAGATATATTTTCTTGAAATCTATGAAGCCTATGTTAGCTACATCTATGTCAGCCTGTAATGCATGCAGCCACTAACCAAAGTTTATTTTTACAATTCCAGTTGATTCTCTTATAAACGCTGTGAAAGGTAATAGTTGGGTCTCATTAAAAGCCACCTCTTGTCCTCAAAGATGGAAGTAGCTCTATATTGTTGCAGCACCACAAAATGTCACAAGGAAGTCATGATGATGAATTGTTGGATTAATAAAACATTTGACTATGACAGGGGAGACCACAGTAATCGTCTCCTGTTTGTTCTCTTAACCGAGTAGTTCTCTAAATCTAACCAGATGTTGAGAGAGGCGCCAAACCAGAAAACACCAATATGAATCAACAATGCACAAGGTCACCCCGCTGACAGGCGCCAGATCAAAAAACACTCATCTGACTCACTTTGAAAGGAAACGACAAACAGAAAGTATTGTTTTTTAATTGGAAGGATTAGGAGATATCGCCCTTCAAAAACTGCAAATGATTTTCTCTGTCAGTTTTGAAGTCACTTACATCATCAAACATAACATAATCAAAAGTCGACTGTTCAGATCTCTCTTTCCCTCCACCTGTTGACAGTTACCCATACTGTAGGTGTAACTAGTATCAGAATTAGAAAGCATATCAAAAAACCTGTGACACACCTTTAAAACCTTTGCTTTCACATCCTTTTTCCTGTAAATCCTAGACGTGATCAGAATATTCTGGTTCAGGCAGCCGCTTGTGCCACAGAAAACAAAGGAGGTGAAGAAAAGCCTCCATTTAGCTCCACTCATTAGTCAGAGCAAAGAGGCTGTCACGTATGGTCAGTGGGAGTGCAGAGCAACGTGGATTTGTTCATTATGTGCTGCACTGCTTTTGTTCCCCAGGTGAACATTTTTGGACAAAAGACCATGTTTCTTAGCAGAAGGGAGACCCCGCTCTCCCTCTCTACCACCTCTAAACTAAAATAGTCTCATTCAAGCCTGTTCGCTCAGAACTACAGGGAGAAATTACAAACATATGAGCGAACATTTGATTGATTAATATTGATTTGATTAATTTTCTGATTCTGATTCTGATTCTGATGTTAGTTTGTGATTAATCAGGTTGTCACCGGTGTGTGGGCTAATAAAGAAAATACAACTTGTGCCACAAATGTAGAAACAGATATATTTTCTTGAAATCTATGAAGCCTATGTTAGCTACATCTATGTCAGCCCGTAATGCATGCAGCCACTACCCAAAGTTTATTTTTACAATTCCAGTTGATTCTCTCATAATTGATTTAATTAATATTTAGACCCGTTTCAATTTATTTAAAGGGACAGTTCACCCCAAAGTCAAAAATGTGTATTTTTTATCTGACCTGTAGTGCTATTTATCAATCTAGATTGTTTTTGTTGTACCGTAAGTTGACGAGTGTTGGAGATATCGGCCGTAGAGATGTCCGACTTCTCTCCAATATAAAGATGGCGCTCCACTTGTGGGGCTCAAAGCACCAAAAAAAACTGTTGTTGTGTCTTTGGCTAATGCCCACCTAATGAACTGCATATGATCGGGGATAACGGGGATGGGAGGCTTGATATTTTGTGAAACACCATATCCTGTGATCTAGAAAAGCAAAGAGGACTAAACACTCACTAGCCATCTGGACTTTGTCTTTGCTCAGTGTCTTTTCCCCTGTGTAAGATGAAAAAAACAAGTTTAAATCCACTGTATTGATATTCAGAAGTTTATATTGTATTTTTGATCTTTTGTTTTTTGATTTTTGAAGTTCATGGCGAAGAAATAAAATATGAAAAACTCAACAGCAATGTCCCTTTCCTGAAATCATGACCTGGTTATTCAAGATAATCCACAGACCATACTGTGAGTAGTTTCATGTAGGGACTATTTTCTGTCTACTGAACTACACCGCCAACCATAGCGCCGTGCAGAATGAAGTGTGCATGTACTACTAGCTCACCTAGCACTAGCTCACCCGAAGAGGACGTCATTAATGTTTACATCTGCACATGACTGTACTTGACTTTGACTTGATATTCATACCTGGATACTTGACTTAGATTTTAGAAAGATGATTCGAAAATACTTTTTTTTTAGGAATATGGTGTTGATGAAGGTATGAGAAAAAAACAGGTCTGGATCTCAAAAATCACACCCACCACAACATCCAGCTTTATATATCACTTCACTATCACTATCATCACCCACAAATAAAGGTATGTGAATCTGGCTTTTTTTGCTAACTTAAACATTAGCTAAAAGCTGACATCTCAGAATTTCAAATGACTAGACTTGACTTGCTTGATTCTCATCACAGTAACTTGAGACTAGCACATATGTGTCTAACTCCCACCTCTAGATATATGCTTCCTTCTGTGCAGTGATTGATAAAAAAAAAAATACATGGTCTGTGGATTATCGTGAGTAACTGGGTCATGATCTCTGGAAAGAGACTTTGCTTTTGAGTCTTTCAAACATATGTTTTCGTGCTTTGAGCACCAAAGACGAGTGCCATCTAGTTCTATTATATTGGAGAGAAGGTAAACATCACTGCACACGATATCTCCAACACTCTGTAACTCACACCAAGACCAAGATCGATAAATAGCACTACAGGTATGAGGAAAAATAAGCATTTCTGATTTTAGGGTGAAATGTGCCTTTAAGTGCTGTCTTGCTGTCATAAAAACAAAAAGTGACAAACACAGCCCCTTGAAATGTTTGATATAAAATGGCAGGTCACCAGAGAAAACCCAGCACTGTATAAATCCTCACATTTTTCGCCTCCCTAACTGTCACAGAATGACATCATGCTGTTTTGTGCGAGTGCAAATTGTAGCCTCCTCTGCACCATCAGGAAATGATGCGTTTCACGGGTGGGAGTGGAGGGGGATGCATGCTTGGCTCTGCATCCTGTCTGCAGAGAGGTACCTGTTTCTCAGCAGCAATTTCGAGACAAAGCAGCAGTCGTGTGCAGCATCTTCACCCAGCAGGCCAAATAACAGTGTCAAATGTGGATGGATAAGGAGACGGATGAGGGGGATTAAAGGGTGAGAGGAAATGTTGCACATCCAGTTTAGAGCCGCAACAATTAGCCAGTAAATAAAGAAAATGAATCACTGACTATTTTGATCATCTGTTATTAGTTTCAGGTATTTTTTTAAGCAAAAATAGACAAAAATGTCCTGTTTTCACTGTTATATATATAATTGTGGCTCTAATGTCATTAGGTTTTGAACTGTTGGTCATTTCGGGCTCTTGGGAGCTATGGTTACAATTTTAGTTTACTGTTTCATATTCTATAGTCCAAAGCTCCCAGTAAAAACCTCCTGAACAATTGGATTTTAAGTGAACACACATTAGCAGTGCAAAGCTAAAAGCCCATCTTCAACATGCCTGACACCAACAGAGAATCACTGATTTCATTTGTGAAACTGTTTTGTTTGATGTTTTGTGTTGATGTGTTTGTTTTTGAGAAGAGGAGACTTCTACGGATCATTTGGCTCCCAGTTAAAAAAACTTCCAACAATGTACACTGAAGAAATTGTAACCAGGAGAAGGTTCAGCTGGTTACAATCTGTAAATCTTACACACTGCTCCTTTAATAAACCTATTATTTCATCTCAAAATTTCATTTCAACATTTCAGCTGTATTAAAGGTTATTGGTGCATGAGTTGTGCTGCAGCAGACAAAAGGGTCTGGTTTGTGAAAAAGAACCTATTATGTGTCAAAAAAATGCATCCACGACATTGAATCTCAACTCACGTCACATCGCTGAAGAACCTATGAGAGCTATTTCAGATCTTTTTCTCTTCTGACTGCTTCTGGAACAATCTTTCCTGGTGCTATTACAGAGGAATCACTCATCCACAAGACAGGTGGCACATGCACAACACCCCCCCTCCAAGCATCTTTGTTTTCCACCTCTATTAAGTTGTCTTCTTAATAAGTGTCGAAAGAAAACAACATGCTTCAACAATTAGCAAAAGAGCTGCAATATGATTCTTCGGTCAATATTGCACGGCCCAGTTTGGCTCTCAGAAGCATAACATTTCAAGTCCCTTCTGCTTTATAGTTTCAGCCAACTCATTCAGGGCTTTGGATAAGAAGGCCAACCCACACTGACAGCTTACACCTTCTGGAGTGAGACAGTAATAGCATTACCAACGAGGCCAGCACACAATATAAACACAAATTCTGCAAAATCACGACTCACATATCATCCGTACACACCGCGCACACAAAGCAAAACAATCATTAACATTAACATTCACGTCTCTAACGAAAGTCTGACAACACAACAGCTTCAAAGACACAGAAGTTGGTGGTTGTTTGATCTTTTTCAACCATAAATACCAATTCTGACGGTGGTTGCTCCGGGGCTTTGATAGCCAAGATATAGGCAGTTCCTGTTTCATTGGTGGGCCTCAAGGCGTAAACTGAGAGGTGATAAATATTCAAGAAACTGTCAAGTCCTTTTGTTCGAGGGTGCAATTACACGAGCTAGATAAGCAGTGGTTATTCCTCCAACATAATTACACAGTTTACAGTGCTGCATCTCCCACATTCAGCACCCTCTGCAAGCCCAAAGTGTCAGGGGGGGGCCTGGCCTTCACCTGCAAAGTGTGACCCAAATTAACAAGTACTGACCAGAGAGAGACTCAAACTGACCACAAAGAGACATGAAAACACCACAAAGATACTGCAAAAAGACACGAATAACTACAAGTAGGGGCAAAACAACCACATCGAGACACAATGACAAAAAAAGACACATTTACTCCAGAAAGATGCAAAACAACCACAAAATGACACAAAACAACAACAAGGAGACACAAAGCCACAAAAATAAACCAAAATTATCCCAGAGAGATGCAAAACAACCAAAAGGAAACAAAAAAATGATCAGAAAACACACAAAATACCTAAGAGACAAATAATTACCTCAATAAGACACAAAATTTCCTCAATGAGACACAAATTACTACAAGGAGACACAAATCTACCACAAGGGGACACAAAATAACTGCAAAATGGGCAAAATAACCACAAAATGACCACAAAGGCACATAAACCACCCACAAGAAGACATACAATGACCAAAAAGACACAAAATTACCCCAAAGAGACATAAATTACTCCAATAAGGCACATTATTACCTAAAAAGACCCAAATTATATAAAAGACACAAAACAACAACACAAGGGAACAGAATATTGCACCCAAAACACACAAAACAACCACAAGGATACACAAAACGACCAAAAAAAAATTCAAAATTACACTAAAAACACAACAAATTACCTCAGTAAGACACAGATTACATTTAAAGACACCCATATGACTACAAAAAGACACTAAACAACCACAAGGAGACACAAAACGTCCACAAACAGATGCAAAAACACCACAAAGTCTGTGTCTTCCAGCTCCGTAGGAGAGGTGGTGGGGCCCTTTGCATACATGTGCCCAGGGCCCCATTGTCTCATAATCCGCCCATGCTAATGAGAAATCTACACAAATAAATGACTCAGCCTACAAACAATAATCAGAAATAATAAACTATAAGACAAAATGATAGATTTGGCTTCTTGTTGTCTTGTCTTGTCTCTCTCTTTCCACCTTTTCCTTTTTGTTCAATTTTTTGAATGTGGAAAAAATGCCCCAAGGAAAATCCCCCACTGTCAGTTTGTGGTCATGTCACTTCTCCAACCGGGCTACACTAAGCAAATTATTTTCACAATCAAATACTCTTAAAAATCTATGAAAATGTGATTTAATTGTCCTCTAAAGGAATGAATAAAACTTTAAATAGGGGTTTGCGTTTGAAAGAAAATTTCCAGTAAAGACTCATCTCTCCCTGTTGACTCTGCTTTGTTTAGAGACACACTTGTTTCTAGATTTTTCTTGAACACGTGGGCATCCGTTTGAATTAGTGGTGTTTGTTTCAGGGGGAAACTGAATGTGATTTGGCTGATATGGTGGATTCTGCTGTGAGTGTTGACTGCACAAAGCACACATAAGCCCGGGGGGCATGGACCACCAAGGTGACAAAGGAATGTCAAATGATAATTCAGCAGATCATATTTCAACAATGAATTGGGATTTTCTTTTTACTTTTCTTACCACTTGAATTCTTTCCGCAGATGAGGTGCTGGTAGGGCTGCAGCAGACCCCAGATCTCCGAGTCGTTGTTGATGGCTTGCTCCAGTGACTCCAGCGTAAACTTGGGGATCCCGTTGTCCCTCTCCACCAGCGCGCTGCGCAGGACGCGGCTGAACACCTCTCTGAACAGACTCTCCACGCAGGCGGTGAGGTATATGGCAGCGTGCTCGTGGATCCTGAGCGCCACCCGGCTATCCACCATCCACCTGAAGAACTTCCCCACGGAGAACACGAGCCCGCAGCGCGAGGACTTGCCTCGGCTGAACCTGTCCCCGGTGCTCATGTTGTAGAGGGACAGGGCGCTGAGAGCCGCCGTGATGCAGTTGACGGAGATGGTCCACGAGAGCACCACCTTGATGGCGCTCTGGATCTCGTGCTTGGTGCACTTGGCGTAGCGCAGGCTGAGCCGCTGCGCCTCCCGGGCCACCCTCACCAGCGCGCGGCTCACAAGAGCGGACAGCCGCGCCAGGACCTCCGGTGGAGGGTCGCCCACCATCAGCTCCTCGTCTTTCCTCAGTGCGCCCTCCACCTCGCCGAGGCTCCATGGCACGTCCTCCAGCTCGGGCAGTTTGGCGCACTGACCCGAGCACTCCAGTATCTCCGTGTCCTCCGCCAGGACGGTGTTGACTGTGTCCAAACTGTTTTGTCTGCTGTGCATGGATTCCGTCAGATGCCAGCAGTTTCCCCCATGCGCGATGGACTGATGCGTGTCGGAGCAGCACAGCGACACGCTGGACGACCTGACCGAGTCCGCGGCTCCACCATAACCAGAATCAAGCGTTAAATCCTCCAGCGTCCTCACGACTGTCTTACCCTTGCCTGCCATAACTGCACCGCATACTGTTGGGTATGCTTGGTCTCTCAGTTAAACGCCACAAACTCGTTTTCTTGCTTTTTTCCTCGACTTGATTGTATTCCCCGGCTTATTAAATAGTGAAACGACAAAAGACAGCCTCCACTTTCCTCCTCCTCTAAGTGGTTTGGTGTCTTCGATATCCTCTTGTCCACAACTTCACACGCGTAACCCGAGAGCGCACAAACCCTCCGCGCTCACTGCAACAAGCGCAGCACGGGCGGATGAAGAGGTGGAGCCTGCAGCCCCGCGGGCTGAGACAAGCCAATCCGCGTCTCCATCAGCTGTGACTGACACACGAAACCTACCTGCTACCTTTGAGCAGAGGCTACCTGGTGCCGGTGGAACAAAGCTGCAGAATCAGAGATGCACACGTAGGCTGCTGTGCCAACCAATCTGTTATCTGTGGCCATGTAGCTGCAGTGAAGTGATGGAGGCAGTGTCAGTATGAGAGGAGGATTCCCACTGAGGAGACACATGGTGGAAATTTGAATGCACTCCTGATAGGGTGGAAAAAATGTGGGTCAATGACATGTAACAGCAGGAGAGGGCAGCATAAAAACAACACATTCTGCCTTTTTTTTAACTTAAAAACATATTACACTGGAAAAGAGAATAAATGTTTGGGAGGGTGAAACTGAGGTAACCAATGCTTTTTTGTTTATATAATGCATTTTTCAGGGGTCAAAGGTCATGCACTTATTTACTTTTATTTATTGCCAGTGGCACAAACACATCACCTATTTTTAAATTGTTGCTTAAAACATATTTTTATGCGAAAGCTTTTCCTTTCAGTGACTAAGTTGTATATTTGTGATATGTTACTGGATTCGAATCACATGACTTGGGTTCAAAGAAGACACGATTCACAAGTCTGATGACTTTAGACTAGACTTGACAAAACCAAAAAAGAAAGAAAAAAGTATCAAAAATGCTTGATAACCTTTCTCTAAGCCCAAACATTAAATGGCATTAAATGGCACAGCGGTCAACAAAAAATGAATCGCAGGATTTGGTACTTGGCTTGGTGTTTGAGTGCAAAGATTTAGGACTTAGTTGTGACATGTAAAACAATGACCTGGTCCCACCTGTGGTACATAACACTTTAAAACAGGATTGTCGTGGAACTCATGATGTTAACTGTGCTGGTATTAGTCTATGCACATCAAATAATTAGTGACAATAACACAAGAAGCCAAGGTATATCCATATACCATTCTTTAACTCTATATGTTGACATCAGTTTCAACTAGTGTATACACTTCAACAGCATGAGCAATTTCTGATGTTCAGTCATGACTTTTGGTTTTGGTGTGCCACCCCAAGATGTGCAGTGACCCCTTCTGGTCACCCGAAGTAAGAAAAATAAGAAAAAATGCAATGATACACACAATTTAAACACAATATTACTATTGCAGTGTATTTTTAATTAACATTTCATCAGTTGTTTTCTTTGTCTTTTTCATTATTATTGTTATTGTTATAATATTCCATATTGTATGTACATTTCATCCCATTCTGCACAGGTATTTTTATTATTATTATTGTTATTGTTATTATTACAGCATTTCTAGAGGAATTTCTGTTGTGAAAGTGTTTTTTTCTGAATTGGTAAAAGATCTCGCGGGTTCAGCGGTGAAAAAGTGTTTTCTTTTGGCATGCTGTCCAGCACTAGTGATAATTTTAAGTGAGAGTGGTTCTGCAGCAGAAGTCTTGAGGAACACCATAATCTTTAATGCCAGATCCCCATAAATATTTTACTCTTCAACATCCAGTGATGATCCAGATCTGCAGTCCTGCGTCACTGTCCAACATCACTTCACCATGATGCTGCTGAGCAATTTACAGTTCATAATATCGCCTATCATTTTTTGTGTGTCAGGCCATAAAAACAAAGAGCAAGTGAGACGAATTCTGAGGACACGCTGAGAGGAACAGTTGGTGGAACGATGATTCATCCATTCTGCTGGGGCTT
Source organism: Plectropomus leopardus (assembly GCF_026936395.1). Lineage (NCBI taxonomy): Eukaryota > Metazoa > Chordata > Actinopteri > Perciformes > Serranidae > Plectropomus > Plectropomus leopardus. The sequence goes on from NC_142197.1 coordinate 5,891,610, forward strand.
CTCCTTGTTCGTCTGAGCTGGACCAACCATCTGTCCACGCTGCCTGCCATGCCAGAGGCCCTTTCATATTTTCTTAGCATGACACTGCAGTATCCATGCCAGGCCTGGAAAAAAACTCATTGCACTGGAGTTTTGAGAAATGCTGCGATGCCCACTCCCTGCAGAGTGATTGACAGGGAAAAGTGAAATCATGCCAGTGTCAGAGTGTCATTGTTTGGCTGACAAATGATAAACAATAGCATCACCACACTGGAGGGAAACACACTGGGCCTCTGAATGGAAGTTTTTTTGGGTACTAGGACTGAATGTTTAATTATTTACCTGTCAAAATAAGAGAGATCCTGAGGGAAACCATAAAAACATCCATTCTTTGAAGGACTGGAATGGAGAAAAAAGGATAAATATCACTTATGAAAACTGCTGGTGGCCTATAAGAAATCCATGACCAGGAAATGGCTGAAAACAGAAATAGCTCATGTTGATTAATAGAACGACTTGGTATACGATATTTATTTAGGCTTAATGTAGAGAATGACTTTTGACTTGAGAACCCAGAGGGATACTTTTATTGTAAACTGGATAAATGGATAGTGTATGTCTCAAATGTTAGACCTGACTTTGAATAAGTATTAGAAATACATTGTAGGGTAACCAGTTGTCCCTCATTGTTTCTTTGTGTATGTTTTGATTGATTATATTTGTTCATAGAATGTTTTTTTTTTAACTTATTTTATTATCTTCATTTTTTATTTATTCATTTATTTACTTAGTAGAAGTAGTAATAATAATAGGAAGAAGAAGAAGAATACCTGAATAAATAAAATTAGTAATGATAATTTTGGTTACAAAACATCCTTATTTTATTTCAATATTTTTTTATTTACTTTATTAATTATTTCTTCATTTATTTTCTGTTTTACTCACTTATTTATTGTAAAATTTTTATTATGTATTATTATTATTTTAATTAACAATTATTTATTATATTATTTACCTATGTATTTTCTATTTACTTATTTAATTATATATTTATTATTATTGATGTTGTTATTTTCATTACTTGCTCAAAATGTATTCATGCTCATGCAACGGTGGATTTTGTTTATGCATGTTCATATTCTCTTGAAAAAATCTTACATGAACTAAATATGATTAATTTAATTTTTGATTAAATTATGAAAACTCTCCTTATAAATATCACGAGTTTCTAAGCAGATGTCACCGTTATTACCTCCCATCCTCCAGCCGGTGACATCAGCTCCTCTCCAGCAGTCTGCCATGAGCTCTTGATGCAATGCAGCATATCTCGCTGACTAACTCAGGTGAGAGCGGTGGAGGTGGGCAGCTGTCAGCTGCTTCTCCACACGGACTCTGGTCCTCCAAAGCTTGTCCTCACGTATTAAGCCTTGGTTGCCTGGTAACAGCAAAATGATGATGATTTTTCCCAGCAAGATGATAGATTGTTTGTATTTTGCCAGCAGAGTGAGTGTTTCATGTCAACATGTTTCCTTAGTTGTGCTGCACAGTCACGCTTCTTATCTGGTAATTTACTAAATAATGTGTTTTTAAATTTATGTTAAGTGCTTTGTGCGGTTATGTTCACACTATATTGCTTTAATAATAATAATAGATTTTATTTATAATGCACTTTACATTTGAAACAAATGTCAAAGTGCTACAGGATAAAAGCATTAGCATAAAAACAGATAGAAGAAAAACAAACAAAATAAGCATTTTAAAAAGTCATAAATAAGAGCAAAAAAGTAAGTAGAGCAACTAGCAAGAAGTCACTGTAAAGTCATAAATGCTGCTAAAAAGGGATGTTTATATTGTGTTATCTCTATATATTGGAAAGACTTTTCCTTTAGCTTTTTATTTTCATGAAAATTTTGCAGAACTTCTACTTTCACCTAAACAATGTTACCCAGGGTCAGCAATTCAAATGACTCAAATCAAACAACAATTATTCAAATTATGTAAATAAAAATACATAAGTAATTATAGGATTTTTTTTATTTATTTAATTTTTTTTTTTTTAGCTTTCTAAAACTTAAACCTTCTCAATGTATTTTGTTCTTAAGAGTCTGAACCTTTGGTACTTCTAAATTCGGTAATTTATTATTTTTTGCATCATTTATTTTATTATTAAATAATAACAACAAAAGCTATAATTATAATATTAATAATAACAATAATATTCTGTGAGAAGGTTGGCCAATAAATTATAAAAAGCAAAAATTGCAGCATCCACCATAACAACTTGTCATTATCATATTATCATGTGTGAATACATTACATGAAGTTATCGTCTGACATAGAAGCTCAGTGACATGATGTTTTACCGCCGCTCAGTGGCCAAAACACGGTATTAGGCTACTCCTGCAGTCCAAAGGCTGCGTTTCATCTCTTGCATAATTAGAAAACATTTTATGTAAGAGAATTTTATGACGCATTTCTTATTTTGACATGAAAACATACAATATAAACAAAATACGACATGTGTGGAACATATAAGGCTTATTGCTGGGACTTCTGCTAATAATGATCATAATATAATTTAACTTTTATACATTTAAATAGCCTAGATAGGGTAAGTGAGGTAAAGCTGGCTATTACTCTTATGAAATGATTTACATAAGAGACACAATTGCATCAAGAAAATAAACATAACAAACATAAGGTGATATTAAAAAAAAAAAAAAAAAAATATGAATAGTCATGACTTTTATTTGATAAAGGCTGTGGTAAATAGAAAAAAATCAATTCAAATCAAGCTTAAAATGTGGCAAAACGTATCCATAAAGCAAATTTAGGATATAATTTCCACTCAAATCATAGTCAGTCAGTTACTCCTATGTAGTCGTCTATTTTGGAGTTTTAAAAGGTTTTTTCTTCTTCCGTGTGCATGTGGGGCAAAATTGACTGCAAAAAGCCTGACTAACCGCGTCAGTTACTACTACAGCTCTGCGGTGACACACACGCACACAGACGCGTGACCGCCGCCCGCCCCGCTCATGCCTGACTTCATGTGCTCATCCGGGTTCTTTTACGGTAAACAAGCCAAGAGACTATGACAGCATGTGTTAAACATCTTCTTCTTTTCACAATAACTATGTGTCTTAAAAGTATATGTGCACGTTATAGCTTAAGACTATAATTTTTTTTAGATTTTTATTAAAAGTTGTTGTCATGGTTGTATTTTTTAAAAATAGCAGAGTAATTTTCATTTAGGTATTATTATGTATATATTTGAGTCCAGAGCTTCGTGGATTAGCCTTTTAAGTTTGATATAACACGTCATAGTTTAGTAAAACTGCCACAAATATGTTGTTTTCATGTTAGCTGTGAATTTTCTTTTAGGGACTGTTCGATATTTATGGGGGGGCACTGGGAAGATACTTGGGGACTGTTTTTTACTTGCCAGAGGAAGGCAGGGACTGGTGGCTTCCTTTTTTGTTTGTTTGGTTTTTTCTTTTGGTTTTTTCTTTTATTTGCTCTTTGACCTCCCACATGATGTGATCAAAAACTATCCAAAATTTAATAATGCAACGATAAATTTTATTTTTTAGTTTCTGGCTAAATAAATAAATGGTGTAATCTAGGAGATTTTTAAAGGGACCCCCCCCAATAAAAAGCAAACAATTCAAGCAATTTCCTTCCTTTAATAAATACCCCCCCAATTCAATTCAATTCAATTCAAAAATTAAAAATAAATAAATATAAAAAACAGTTTGTTAGTTTTTAATTACATATTTTTAAGTTTGATTTTGTTTTAAGATATGCATCTTTGTCTGATTTTTTGAAACTAGTAATTTCTTTTAAATATTTCATTTTATGAATGTGGAATTTACAAATCCATTATATACTGTTTATATGGAGAAACTTGGTTATTTCAATGTTATCAACAAATCAGCTTAATTTTCTTATTATTTTTTTAAATTGTGAATCCAACACATAGCCTATTATAAATATTATATATTGACTGACTGATTGATTGGTATCAACTCTCGTTTCTCAGCTCAGCCACCGCTCTCCTCTGACAAGTAAAGCACAGTCCCTTAGCGCACAGAGCGGAGCACGCTGTAGAAACGTGACCACGCTGAGAGACGGGTTTGACCAATCACAGCGCTCCTAGCTTATGCGCGTCCTCGTGTGGGCGGCGTCTCAATCGTAGGTGCGGCCAGGAGATTGAGCAGCTATTCGTGGACGTTGAGGACAATTGTCTCACATTGCGACCCAAAACATCCGACCGGAGTGCTGAAGACGACTCACACGGATCCCGAGACGAGTTTTTAACAGCTACGTGTTGGTTCAAGTTGACTGTGGACGACGTTTTTGACAATATCGCTGAAATTGTGTTTACATAACCAGCTTTCCCCGGCAACGTTATTCACGGCGGGGAGCTCGAGCCACGGTGTCTTTCTGCTCGTTAGCAGCTTCAAACCACAGGCCAGTTTATCACTTTGTTACGTTAATAATGTTCGTAGAGTGCAGGCATACAAAAGTGTTTTAGTACATGTATAATTATACAAGCTTTTTTCATCATTCAGAAAAACAAGTTATACAACACAAAACGAGGTTACTGTACGTCAGCGGACCGGGTCCTAAAGCCCGCCGGGTTAACCGTCACATTGCCGGAGAGCGCGCGCTGTCTCGTGCCCAAATGGTTCAGCTGCCAGCGGTTTTCAAATTCTTCGACATTATGGAAAAAGTTATCTTAGAGCAAGGTTAAACTTGGACTAAAAACGATCCGTCGCTTCGTTATCATACAACTTTCTTCATATATTTGGACTCCCAGTGACCTGGTTTCCTCTTTTTTTCTTGGATATATATTTTTTGGAATAGTGAGTCGGGATAACAGTGGACTGAGCGCAAAAAAGGACTTGTTGAAATTCATTAAAAGGACTCATCCAGTTGAGTAATGGTCATTAATACGATCCACTGGTTCAGGAAGGGCTTGCGGCTCCACGACAACCCGTCGCTCAAGGAATCTCTGCTGGGTGCGGATACTGTCCGCTGCGTCTACATCCTCGACCCCTGGTTCGCGGGGTCTTCCAACGTTGGGATCAACAGGTGGAGGTGAGCAAAACAGCATCCAACCACGTGCAGTATACATACAGTGCATTGCATGCTTTAGGTGGGCACAATATACACATAAGTCTTCACTGTGATCCATATTGCGGTATTTGGTCAGATATATTGTGGTATTTGATGTTCTGCATTTGCATGTAATGTGTTTTTTTTTTTTTTATCATACCGTGCACATTTACTTATCTGTGATATTTTAAAAAAGTAACTGGATGGAGAATGTCGCCTTGATTTTAGTTGTTTTTGAAAGGGAGACTTTTTTAAATAATGATAATAAACTTTTTGTAGAGTACTTTTCAAGCATAAGCACAAAATGCTGTCCCAAAAAGCAATAATAATGAAACAAATGCATATAAATAAACCTCGATAGACACATAAACACGCAGATACATGTATGCATACTTACATATATACATCTGCCAATGCATACACATGCATGACTCAATTAGAATAAATAATAATAAGTAAAAAAAACAGTAAATAAGTCTTATCAACTATTAAAAATGGTTTCAGGTTTCAATTATAGTAATAAAACGTTTATTCAACCAAAACTAACCTTTCCATTTTAATTCCTGTAATGGTCATTCTGACTTGTAATAATACAAAATCTGTAATACTGTGATACAATGAAGCTGTGATATTTTCTGAGACTGATTGTCATAAAATTGCAACCTCACCACTTGATTTTTTTCAAAGCCACAGATGTTTAAAGCACGGTGTGATAAATGTAATTTTATTACCAAGGTATACCTTGAAACAAGTATTCTTTGCAACCTCAGGCACCATATACACATGGCTCCTCACTGTGGTCCATGCACATTTGGATTCCCTCATTTCTTGTCATAACAAATAAAATTTCTGACAATCATTGCTCTCGTTGCATGTAGGGCTAGGCAATATCTCGATATTAGATCGATATCGTGGTATGAGAAGAGATATTTTATCAGATTTTGGAATATTGTTGTCTTTTACTGGTTTTACTGGTTCATCTTCAACTGCTTTGTAGATCTGTAACCATTAATCGATTAGTTGGCGATAGGGTTGCTGCAGTATACTGTAGTATAAAAGTTGCTCATTTAAAAAAAAAAAAAAAAAAAGTAAATATTCTCTGATGCCATCTTCTAAATTGTGAATATTTTCTAGTTTCTTTACTTCCCTAAACAATAAACTGAAGTATATTTTTGGGTTGCACACAAAACAAGACATTTGAGGTCGCATATTATATTCGGCTTTGGGAAACACCGATCGACCAAACAGGCTAGTTTATTAATTTGCAATTAAAACAATTGTTAGTTGCAGCCCTACTACTGATTGATATGATTTTTATATTATTTTGACATTTGAACAAAGCGATCAGTACAGAAAGTGAAACTGTTTCAGTCTTTAATGCAGTGTTTTTGCTAACTGCTGTATAGTATCTGTGTTGCTTGTTGGTGCACATGCAGATGTCTAAGCGCCATCCATTGGCAACTGTGTTTTGTGTCAGGCCAAATAGAATATTTGAGATATGTAACTTAATTTATTGAAATTGAAAGCAATTGTTTCATTCAGTCGGGTACTGCTATTTAAGAAATCGTATATATTCTATATTGTGGCTGCTACATAACATGCTTCATTCTCATGAGGGGTCGGCCAATATTGGTTTTTCGGGGCCGATTATTAGTAGTTAATGAGACTAATAACTGATACTTAGAACCGATATGCATTTACAATAGCTAATCAACAAAATGCCAAATATCGGCCCTGATAATCAGCCAGACTGATAATCTTTCAACCCCTAATTTTGATATTGGTCTTCTTGATAGCCTAATGGACGATAATTGAAGTGTCAATATGAGGACAGATGAATGGTTTGCACTCCTCTACTGCATCATGTACTGCAGTGGTGAATAAAACTGTAATCAGCATCATACCAAACATCAATTAGACCATCAGACACACAATTTAATGAGGCTAAATGACTGATGGGTGTTGGCATCAAACATAATTTGTAATTTTACTTTTTCATACCCTCAGAGAGTGAATAAGATCTCAAATTGGTAAACAGTATTTTGGTGTTGATGCTTCTCTCTGCTAGACTATAATTATGGTGCAATCCAAGATAATTTGCGGTGCTTTATAGCATAGTGAGTAGCAAGCATTGAATGGTGTGTTGAAACTGCAGCTGAAGTATGACTTCAGCTGCAGTTTCCAAACTCTTTCACTCCTTTAGCTCATTGGTCTGCACTGTTACTAGGTTACGGCAGTAAATGACATAATTATTTGGCAGAAATGGACCTTTCCAACATCCAAGTGACATAAGTGTTGGAAAATGTAGTCCTGAGATTGAAAAGGGGAAATGTCTAGGACTTAATTTGGCGTTTACATTTCCCAGAGCTGAGAATAATGCATTAAAAAGCTTTATTTTAATCTCTTTGCTTTCTTTCCAACTAATAAAAGGTTGTCTGTTTGTTAGACAAAGGCCCAAAAGAGAGATTGGAAGTTTTTTTGCCCATTGCTAAGTTGCTTTGAAATGACACACTACCTGAGTTTGACCCCTATTCTCCCGACATGTCATGGCTGACGAGGCAATGCATCATTTAATATGAATGTTTTATATAACTGACATTTCCTGAACTCCAGACAGCCAGTCAAGTATGTTTGCCTGAGTTCAAGATGGGGACGAGCTATGTGTGGTGAGGCAAATTGCATATATGAAGCTCTGCACGCTCTCGTCACAGTCATGGAGATAAGAGCGAGGACCGTTATGGTAGTTGAATATTTGCCAACGTATAACCTCCTCTAGCAGACAGACAGAGTTGACCTTCTGCGTAACATGGAAAGTTTTTTCCATTTCAAACAAACAGTCAGCATCCTTTTTTTCCCAGCATGGTCTGTGACCCAGACGTTTATTCTGCACAAATGTGTGCCATAGCCCGCAGTCGGAAACTACAGTCTCCTGGCATATGCAGCTACTGAATGAAAGAGCTCCTGAGGTTTACATGAGATGTCTTGCTGGATGTTTTTGTTCCCCTCCCTGCTGGTCTGGTCCCATGCCGTCACTGGGAGAGTAGGGCAGCAGCACCAAAGGCGTGACTGTTACGGAGCGTCCATGTTATGCTTCCACAGTTATGCAACGGCAGCCTGGGGTGACGCAGTGCTCACACGCAGATCACTCCCCTGATTCCTTTATTTCATTTTTTTATGCACATAACAGCCACGAACACGAGTTAAAACCCTTCATCTCTCAAACAGTGGAGCCGCACAGAGAGACAAAATTATGTAAAAGTCTGCAGAAAATCTGCAGCTGAGATTTAGTGGAGCAAGTAACTAGATGTGCTTCCCTAAGTTGCTTGCATGCACTCACTTGCATCAGACCTCTATACCCACTGCACCTCCATAAATGGAGGTGGAGAATATATAACAGAAACACCTGTCACCTGTATAACCAAATACATCAGTACTGCTAACAACCTTTCCACTAACTAAAGGTAAATCCACACTGCTCTAAAACTGGTTCAACAAACACTGAGCATATTAATATAAGGTAGGATTTATTGCAGGACTGTTGTATAATAATATATTAGTTTTAGCTAAGTGTACCTTTGTGTTGTCACAATACTAGATTGTTAACTACCATACAAGACCTTGAAAAAAATAATGATATTTGATACCATTTTTGATACAGCTAAGGAAAAAATTGCAGCTATCATTTGATTGGCAGGAGTTCTGCCCTTGAGATTTTGGGGGGGTAATCCTCAGTAAATGAGGTGGATCAGTGGCAGATGACATAATAGCATTAACTTTCCCTCCATCCGACATCTCCATGCATGGCACAAGTAGGTCAGTGTGTTAGTGGTGAACTTGCACCCTTCTCGTCTTTCTGACCTACTTCTGCTCTCCTGATACAGCGAGAGACCCCAACTGTCTCTGCAGAGTGGCGCAACCGTAAGCACTAATCCCAACAAAGCTGCTTCCATCTGATATCGATGCTGACGCTTTGTGCTTGAAATTGTTAAAACTAGTCGACAGATGTATGCTAGGTGGCCCATAATCATGACAGAGACAGAAGGATGTAATTAAAGTGGCGCTGCTCCATAAAAGAGTGTTTATAACAAGTGGAAGCGCCGGAAAAATCATGAAAAACAAACAAAAATGAACATCTCTATATATACACAGGTGCATAGGTGGATAGGAATATAGGAGTACAAGTACATACGTTGCATATATGCATACAGGTATGTGTAGATGTGTATAAGAACACATGCATGTGTGTATATGCATACATGTACATACAGATATGCGTACAGGCGTATATATGGGCAAAATGTGTACATATAGGCACATGCAGGAATTTATGATTATTTTTGTGTGTGTCTGTGTGTACATGCAGGTATAGAGAGATTCGTTATTGAGTTTTTGAGTTTAACCTTTTGAAACTGAGAAATTTGGATTGATTTCTTTCATAAACACAGAAAGGGAATGAGCAATGAAAGAAGTAACCCAAAAATGAGTAAGAAATTAGTAAAAAGTAAAAAAATAACCTGATAATTTGTATTAAAATTTTTTTTTAAAAACAGCCCAAAAAATGTTAATATATATATATATATATATATATATATATATATATATATATATATATATATTAAAAGTATGTATAAAAAAACAAGGCATCTATTATTTGGAGAAAAGTGCTTAAAAAATTATAATAATTCTGTAACATAATTTAAATATGTAATCATGATCATTATAAATGTAGTTTATTTCCTAGCTTTTTTTATTCACATTTTCCCTAGCTTTAAAAAAAAAAAATCTAAATCTGCTTTTGCAATTTGCAGAACATTTTTTATCAAGTTGCCTTTTTCCTAGTGTTTTAATTTTAATTATAAATTAGTTTTAATTTTTAAGTTTTAATTATAAATTATAAGTTTTCCCTTATTATTATTATTTTATTTATTTATTTTTTTTCCTTTTGACTTTGACTGAAAATTTTCTTTGTAATGAATTGCTAACTAAAAAGCAGATACTCTGTACGTAAATGGCATGGGGAAAAAAACAAGTAACAAAAAAAAGAACATTTTTGTGCATTGCAGTCGAGCTTTGTCTTTATCTTAACATGGATTAACATGGATTTAGCTCCCTGCTTTTCTTTGCAGTCTGATGGTCTGTTTTTGCAGTGTCACACTGACCCCAGAGGTCAGGAGAGCAGAGTGAGGACTCGATGTCTGGACTCGCAGGATAAATCCAGGCAGAGATTTTAGAGAGCTTTTTGGTGGCCATCAGATAAGACTGTTCTTGAGACTGCCTCGGTATGTGAATGTACAGAGTGTGACCGTCTGAGAGTGGAACAGGGTGTTCCTGGAAAATAACACATTGCTCAGTAAATCCACTCGCCTAACTTCCCATAGGTTCAAAAAAGGAAATCACCGGTGAAAACATTTTTTCTCTGCGGCTCTACTGTGCAGCAGAAACAACATTTCTGTCTCGGGGAGAGGGCTGGGTGATCATTCAGTGCTTTAATTATCAACAGTGTCATTTTATGATGATGATATGATCATATTGTTGTCATTTAGATAAAATTCTGAATGATGTTAGTAAAACTGATTAAATGACTAAGAGTTTTAAGTTAATTTTACTTATAGGTTAGGAATTTTGTCTGATGAACAACAGTAGAAGAGGATTCATCAATTTGAACATCAGTTAGATTTTATACATTTATGCATTTTCCATATTGTTCTATTAGAAATCAGGCAAGCAGCAGACCACTATTAGAGACCAACAAAAGAGGGTATTTTTCAACATTAGTTGTTGTTTTTGTAGAGATGAAAGCAGGTATTGTTTAGGGACAGCTCGGGGCATTTCCAGCTGTTTTGGCTGCGACAAAAGCGAGTATTTTATAACGATAATGAAGGACATGTTCAGTCATTTTTGTGGCAACAAAAGCAGGTATTTTTTAAATATAGTTGTGGACATGAGCAGCTCTTTTAATAGTGACAGAATTAAGGATTTTTTGACAACAGTTTGGACATGTCCAGTTGTTTTTGCTGCAACAAAGCATGAAAAATGGGTATATTTTAATTGTTAGGGACATGGTATTTTTAGCAACTTTAGCAACTATTTTTAAGACAAGAACATGTTTTCCCAGTATTAACCAAGGGGTTTGTGTGCTTATACTTAACCACATTGTTGTCACAATATAAAATTGAAATGTAAAGAAACATTAACATATCCACTACATATGAAATGTTTAAATGTAACATACCTGTGGTTTGGAGATACAAAGCCAACATTTATTCTGGTTATTGGGTTGCTGTGTCATGTCTCATGTTTTTCTAACGTTGTCCTTTGGTGCACAGCATCTCAGAAAGGCCTTACCGTAGCTCGCTGTATGCTGCGTGTATATTCCAATTTGGAACAGCTTAATTGCTTAAAATCGTCAACATGCAGCACTGTTTCCACCCACAGCCCTCATATTCCACACATTGAAGGACATTTATAATTTTCTCCACTTGATTTGCGTTTCTGTGCGGACATCCACTCTGATCTCCAGAGGGAGAGTTGGGCATTCACTGCAGCACCCACTTGGCCTTCATATCAGAAAACATGATTAGACCTGGATGATACAGGAAGCCTCCACCTACGTACTTAAGTAGCCATAGCAACAGCACGGGAAGTACCACATTACTGCCGCTCTGTCCGTATGCATGTGTGGACCCGTGTGTGTGTGCGCTGATGTTTACAGTTGGTATTTCTTATTTTGGGGAAGATAAAAACAGAAGCACAACACAAAATACATAATAAAATAATGAAACACAGTTATTGCTTTGTTCTAAAAGTGTTTATATTTGCTGCTGTCGGTCAGTATGTTTGGTTTGTTTGTTTCACTGACGTCACATACAGTGGTGATTAAACTGGATGAAGGTTGCTTGACTCATCCACTGTTTGCATGACTCAGTGGTAAGAATGAATTGAAGGGTTTTCTTTTTGAATTATGACGCATCACAGTGGGCTCTGTCAGCGGGAGCCCTGACAAAAACACAAGTTCAGCATGCTGCTTCAAAGTGTGAAAAATAATGTAATGCTTTTTCATCGCCGAAACACAGTGACCTGGTCAGACTTGTTTATTCATGCAAAGTGGAGGTTAAACTGGGCTGTTTCGGGAGCAATTATGTTGTCAGGATTACAAAGAGGAAAATCGGTGCCCTCAAGGGAAACTGTTTAATTTCACTTTGTTGTGCTGCAGTATTCAGGCCATAAACTCTGCAGAGATAATTCGAGGGGTGAATGTTGTGGGCAGCTATTTGTTATGTATTAATAGATATATGAAGGGAGAAAACTCATGTCAAGAGATATTCAGAATAGGGTTGCAAAGTGTAAGCATTTTCTTTAATTGATTAATCAGTAAAATCGACGATCAAATAATCGTTATTTGAAAAACCATAAAAACTTTGCTTATTTCAAACAATACCAGATGTGTTTTTTTCCTCAATCAAAGCTCACAGCAACATTTTGCACATACTTTGACAGCATTTCATAGCCTATCGATTAATTGATTAAATTTCACATTTAAATTCTTAATGGCAAACCATTCAAACCATCCAAATCATCGATTACTTATCATACCTAATTCCGAATTTTTTTTTTACACAATCCATGCATCAAGCGAAGACAACATCACACACAAAATGATTATTTGTATATTGATTATTCACCCTATGCTGTGTTGAATTTGTGAAGAAAACTTTTTGTGCATACCTCTGCAGTGAACAAAAAATCAAAAAAGAGAAAATTCTTGATGAATTGGATTAAAAGGCGTTCGTTTTTAGCAAAAAAACAAGTATTTCGAAACATCCGTTTACAAATTCTCATACAACTTGAGCAGTATTATCCATTTATTTTAGTTTCATTTATGCAGTTGTTTACTCAGTACTTTAATATCTGTGCACCACTCGTCTGTATGTGAGACTGTTAATGTAGATGCTTGGTCAAGTGTTTGTGCTGACTCACACACCTGCCCTATTCGCATTGTTAAAGCTTCTGCTTTTGTTAGCAGGCACATTTTCAACCCCCTGACGTGACTTTTTTTCCAGTTTTGTATATTGAAATATTCAGGGCATACATGAATCAGTAGTTTTAATGCCCATTTCTGGACGAGTGTATGAACACAAGTAAATATCTCCATACATGGAGAAATAGCGAGATAGTTATAGTGATAGTAGAAATTAAAATAAAATAATAACAAGAAAATAAAGAACAAAAAATAGTAATATAAATCTATTTTTTACAAAAGTAATAATAATAATATCAATAAAATACTTGTTGCTACTCACTACTACTACTACTTAAACTTAAACTAAATAATTTTAAATAAAAATAAAAATTCATTTTTTAAAATTTTTTTAAAAGGAAATAAGCAGAAAAAATACAATTTACACTTAAAAAACAATAAATGATAAGAAAGAATGATGTGACATTTATATTTTAAAAAAAAAAAGTTGGTATCCAAATGTTTACTTTTGTCACTCATAAAATTAAATCTCTATTCTGATTTTTTCTGTGAATGTAAGGATATTAAAGCATATGTAGTGTCATTAATTTTGAAATATAAAAAGTATAATATCTATTAAATGTTGTGAATTTTAAATGATTAAATATTGAAGAATTACAAAATACTAGTATAGTACTCCATTATATCTTTTATAATATTTTCATGGTACTTTTTCTGTTCTATATGTATATTCTGGGCCTTTACAGTACTTTGCCTTTATTTTTATCTCTTTACCTCTTAATATTTTTACTGTATGCACATAGTCTTAGTAAGTGAAAACCTACTTGGCAGTAAACCTTATTCTGATTCTCATTAATGTCCACATTATACCCTTATTCTGGTAAATTTTGCTTCAGTGTTGCACAATTTAAGAGGAAGAACAGGACGCTGAATTCGGGAGAATAAATCTTTGCATTTCAAATTTATGCGGATGACTACTGTTGTACTGTAACAGGAACTAGCATTTGTCTGCATCCTCTTGTGTCACCCCAGTTGAAATAAAAAAGGGAATAATTATTATCAGGTAATTAATTAGGTCACAAAGCTTCCTTTGTGTCAGCACCTTGTTCTGAACACAGGAGATCGCTGGAGTGGGTCGCCTGAATGGTTTGTGCTGAATCTCGATGTATAAAATTATCATATCAAAAAGCGCGTTGCTGCTTCAGTTAAGCTTGATGTCTCATCAAACCCACTACAACCTGAAATAATTATTCCTCCTCCGTATCCAGACTGAATTCTCTTTTCCTGCTAAATAACTTTGAAAAAAGAAGCATGATTTTTTTTAGCTTTAACACCACAAGAGTTCAGACACTGTAGCAAGTTTTTGAATATATAACTGTCACGATCGGCGTCATATCATTTACCTCTGTCTTCGTCTCCGTCGTCCTCCAGGTTCTTACTCCAGAGTCTCGAGGATTTGGACTCCAGCCTCCGTAAGCTCAACTCCCGATTGTTTGTGATTCGAGGCCAACCCACCGATGTCTTTCCCAGACTTTTCAAGGTGATGTCTCTTTTTTGGGGGGTGTTTTATTTGATTTAATAGAAATAGACAGATCACAGTTTATTGTACAATTATGCCCTCTTTCCTCTACCCACTCAAGCCCAACCTCCACAGCCGCCCTCCAAATAAAATAAATAAATTAACATTCATGTATAATAGACAAAATAAACACATTAAAGGGAAAAATAATGAAAAGGAAGAGGGGTTTACAAAATTTACATGATTTGATTGACATTATGATAAGGAAGTGTGCCATATTACATCACAATTGCACTGGAGATCTAAACAATAACATACACGGCCACAAGCAAAAAATCCTTTTTGCCATAAAACTGAAGCCTTCGGGGCGCTTTTAAACATGTCATGTAAACTCTAATGATTCTGTTATGCAGCTAATAACTTTTGCTAAATCTCCAGGAGTGGAAGATTTCTCGTCTGTCTTACGAGTACGACTCTGAGCCTTTTGGGAAAGAACGAGATGCAGCTATTAAGAAACTGGCCTGTGAGGCCGGAGTGGAGGTGACAGTTCGCATCTCCCACACGCTCTATGACCTGGACAAGTGAGTTAAAATCAACCCTTGTCACATTTAATGAACTTAATCGATGTGTGTATTGACTGTGCTTATTTCACTCCTGCAGGATCATAGAGCTAAATGGGGGTCAGTCTCCTCTCACCTACAAGAGGTTCCAGACCCTCATCAGTCGTATGGACGCGGTGGAGGTGCCTGCTGAGTCCATCACGGGCGACATCATGGGGAAATGCAGGACGCCGCTGTCCGAAGACCATGATGACAAGTTTGGGGTTCCTTCCTTGGAGGAGCTGGGTGAGTGGGACTCTCAGTACAAACACTGGAGGAGTTTAGATTCAGATAAAGCATAAAAACATGATGCTGCAAACTAAAATTAGAGTTATAGGCTGATTTTTTTAATAGTTTTTTTTTTTTATCCCTGCAGGTTTTGATACTGAAGGTCTGTCTTCAGCGGTGTGGCCAGGAGGAGAGACTGAAGCCCTCACGCGACTTGAGAGGCATTTGGAGAGGAAGGTCAGTGAGATCAGATCAGAGCCAGCTACTGCCTCGTCATTTAACAGGGAAAACTCAGCAATTTAGGAAATAAAATTCGGATTTTGTGATCATAATTTAGATAAATCTTCCTCCTTGGTGCCTTTCTGTGTGACAGATCGAAATCTTTTCAAATGTGACATCACATCATGCTGTCGTGTATTTTCGTATCTGATCATGTGACTGTGTCGCCCATCAGGCGTGGGTGGCCAACTTTGAGCGTCCCAGAATGAACGCCAACTCGCTGCTCGCCAGCCCGACGGGCCTCAGCCCGTACCTGCGCTTCGGCTGCCTCTCCTGTCGCCTCTTCTACTTCAAACTCACTGACCTCTACAGGAAGGTAAGCTGATTATTAACAACTCTCAACATATGAATGAGTGATTCTCATGTCTTAGGAAATGTTTGTTATTTTGGGGAGGTGCAAATGCAGGAAGCATGCTAAATATTTTTTGAAGCATTGCAGAGGGACTTACGGTTTTTATTTTGGCTTAGGGGAGGACATACAACTTTAAATAGTTGTATTTTGTTTTTATTTTAGAAACCCTCTAAACTCCTCAAAATCACTGGCAGTTTTGAAGGGCATGTTTTAATTTTTTTTTTTTAATTGCCAAAATTAAAGCACTTATCATAGCCGCAAACTGTAAAAACAGAAAGGATTGTTAATTTTTCAAATTTCAGACAATTCTTTAACACACTATGCGTGACGAATGCTTCTGTCAGGAAACCTAATGAAATCTGAGCTTGAAATATTGTTTTTTCCATTAAAAATCTAAAAAAAATGTTTCTTTAAGGTGGCAGGAGTGGCAGTTAAGATTCATTTACATTTGTATTATTCATGCTTCATTTATTTTATTTTTGATTTACTGTAAAAAAAAAAAAAAAACAAGTATCTTCCCTTTTCTTTGCAAACTGACATTTCAGTCAGGTTCACTTCTTCTGCAGCACGTGTGAGGGTGATTCACTGCTAGTGTTGTTTATAGCACCATCTAGTGGTTCACTGTTAATTCTGCATGAGGTAAATTATCCACAGCAGTCTTGTTTAGTTGCGCTCGCTCCCTCTCTGTACATTCATATAATGCAAATGTTCCAGTCAAGAAACATAAGGTTTTGTTGAGGAAAATATCAAAATATGTGCAACATTGTACTGCCATTATTGTTATTATTATTATTATTATTATTATGAGTAGAGTAGTAGAGAAGTTTCTAAAACCCATGTTTTAAAATGTCAAAAGTCAAAATGATTTTGATGTGAATCTCCCAAGAAGTTCCTAAAAAAGTGCCAAGATATTATATTTATTTCCATCAGTTTCCTGAGGCTAAAAAAATATCTCCTTCCACTTCTTCTACCCCTCCAGGTGAAGAAGAACAGCTCCCCTCCTCTCTCGCTCTACGGTCAGCTGCTGTGGCGCGAGTTCTTCTACACGGCAGCCACCAACAACCCCTGCTTCGACAAGATGGAGAGCAACCCCATCTGCGTTCAGATCCCGTGGGACCGCAACCCCGAGGCACTGGCTAAATGGGCGGAGGGCCGGACCGGCTTCCCCTGGATCGACGCCATCATGACGCAGCTGAGGCAGGAGGGCTGGATCCACCACCTGGCTCGACACGCCGTCGCCTGCTTCCTGACCAGAGGAGACCTGTGGATCGGCTGGGAGGAGGGCATGAAGGTAGATCAAGTTTTTATATTTACATTTTTACGTCTACATGTCTTTTTTTCTTGTTGTTACTTGTTATTTGTATTTATTTAAATTAAATTCCCTTAATATCAATTTGAATATTTATTTATATTATATCTTCCCTCTGGATCTTTTCACAGAAAAGTTTGATGTAATTTATTCTAATGACATTTATTCATAAAAAAATACAAGATATGAATATTTAATTCACAGAGTTAGATGTTAAACTGTGCTGGCTCTATTCATGCTAAAATTACTGTTTAATTAAATGGAGTCTGGTATGGTCTGGTTTGGTGATTTTGGGGCTGTTTCTGGTTAAGCATAAAGGATTTTACTCTGATACAAAAAGGTCCATCTCTGTAGGAATTCTTTCCATGTTGTCGTCAAACACTTAAAATAACAATCTGAGCCTGTCAGTGGCAAAAACACACTTTTATTGAATGTAAAAAGACGATGCAAACGTGCTCTGAGGAATTACATTCCAGCGCATGAAAAACAGAAAAACATGGGAACATAGGGTTGCAAAATGCCTGTTATCATTAAAAATGTTTAAAAAACAAACAAAACAAAACCTATAGACTGAAAATGCAGACTAGTTTATGTTCAAGTTTATATGATCTTAACCGTCTCAGCTCAGACGGGCCAAATGCTGCACGACACGTATGAATATTGGTGTTTCTCCGCTAACGCGGCTCGTTTGTGTCTTCAGGTGTTTGAGGAGCTGCTGCTGGATGCAGACTGGAGTGTGAACGCAGGCAGCTGGATGTGGCTCTCCTGCAGCTCTTTCTTCCAGCAGTTCTTCCACTGCTACTGCCCCGTGGGCTTCGGCCGACGCACAGATCCCAACGGAGATTACATACGGTATGCTGCTGACGAACTATAAACTGTGGCTCAGTGATCGACGATATTGGTGGATACTGATGATGGTAGTTTAAACTGGAGTCATTAAGTTTGTACACCTGTGAACGTGCTCACTAAACCTCCTCATCTCTTCACTCAGGCGCTACCTGCCCATTCTGAGAGGATTTCCCGCCAAATATATTTATGATCCCTGGAACGCTCCAGAGAGCGTGCAGAAGGCAGCTAAATGTATCATTGGAGTGCATTACCCCAAACCCATGGTGCACCACGCGGAGGCCAGTCGTCTCAACATCGAGCGGATGAAACAGATCTACCAGCAGCTCTCCTGTTACAGAGGCCTCGGTAAGGACACGACTAAAGAGACAGTGACCGGACTTCCATTACGAAATTTGCACAAAAATGAAGCAATATTCTTGTCTTGTCATACGACATGATAACATTTCAAGAAGCATGGCGATGGATGTTCACAACATTAGCAGGTTTATTTCTGTTGCCGCCACCACACTAGCTATCTGTCTTTATTTACAATCACAGGTGACGCAGGCGTGTTAAGCAAGTGACAATGGAGAGACAATCCCCTTATACATGTCTGTGTCTGTGTCCTCAGGCCTTCTGGCTACAGTTCCATCCACCGCTAACAGTAACGGAAACGGGAACAGTAACGGCGAGACGTCCTCAGACGGGATGGGATTCCCCGTTGAGGCTGCACACAGTTCTGCAGCTCCATCTGGTACGTGGCATCACGCCTGCAGTAGCTCTGGCTTCATAATTCCTCTGCAGTCTCTGGAGGTGAAGTTGTGTCCCCTGCAGTATTTTTATTTAGATTTTCCATGCTTTCAAATACAGCTTTTTCACTCATATAATACTTGATATAACATATAGGTGTGTCTTACTACGTAACAAAAGAAAGAGAAATAAAGAAATAGAAATTAAAAAAGACCCTCATCTGTTAAAAATGGTAATGTATACAGAAAGGAGTACAATAATTACAATAAATGCTAAATATGAGACTTATTTAAAAGACAAAAAGGCAAATAATCCATACAGGCTCAGAATGAAAAAGGGACTCCACATGTTCTCAAATATTTACTTTTTATCTTTTAATATATAAGTAATCCTTTTTAATGAAGGCCTTGATAGCATCAGTCTTATCCATTGGTCCTTGCTCGGTCTCTTAAGGTTTTTCCATAAAAGTGCGATACGTTTTTAAATGTAAGGTCTATAAACGCTTGTTAATTTTTACTATAGTTATGTTACTCTGGATACAGAGTAAAAAAAAGAAGTTTTGTCTATGAGGCAGATTTAATAATTGTTTTGTGTTACAGGCTATCAGATGCCGGTTCACTCCCAGGGAGACTGGCAGAGCGGTGTCATGATGTACCTGCAGGGGGACCCACAAACCAGCACACAGCAGCAGGGTGAGGACCCTCAGCTGCTGCACACTGATTTTTATCAGCTTTATTTGTTCCCAATACATTTTGCACTTGCCCCAACGCATTTCTCATGTTCCCCTTTATACTACATTTGTTTTCTTGTATTTGTCATCTTTATATTGTCGTGCAACTTATCCCTGAATCTTGAATTGCAGCGTACGCCAGCACCAGCACTGGTATGATGTGTTATACCCAAGGCTCACAGCAGATTCCTGCAATCCAGACAGGTGAGAGCTCATGCTTTTATACATTAAAAGGGGTCGCTAAGAATGTACAAATTAGTTAAGCTTATCATTATAATTTTTTTTCTTTTGCAGTGATTTGTTTGTTTTAACAGATGCTCAAAGTATAGTGCAACTGCAGTTCCATTTGTGCATTTAAAGATAATAGTTTTAAAAAGGAAAAGTACAAAGATACCTATTAAAACAAAAGACAAGAGGCAAAAACAAAACAAACAAAAAACACCACTGAATTATATGTATAAACTCAAAAATTGATCAGAGGTGAGACAGAAAAACATTAAGATGTACAGCATCAACCTCACCCCTGTATGGTTTTCCAGTTTCTGTCATTTATGGGATTATGTAATCTGTACGCACATCCATGCATACATGTACAAGCACACATATGGATACGCATATCATTTAATTTATTTAATTGGTAAATCTTATTTTTGGTCAAAGAGGTGTCTTTTGCTTGGATGAAAAGTCCGCCAAAGCACCAGCTTTTATCAGCCTTGCTTTATCTGAAGCTATGCCTCTATTTTTCGTAGTAGTAGAGGTAGTAAAACTGTATTTTCAGGGCTTCTTTCTAAATTGCACTTTGTTTTTTGTCAGGTCCTGAACACCATTGCGTCGCTCAGACCAGTGGCAAACGGCACAGCGAGGACCCTGGGAACGGCAAAGGCTCCAAGATCCAGAGACAGAGTACCCACTAAAACAGGTTAGCTGCAAACTTAATTCAAACTTCACTCATTCCTACTGGACTTTCACCTTCAAGGGGATCTATTATGCTTTTCTTTACTTTCTGTCATATATATAATGCATCAATGTAGGATGTTTATATTAAATGTGGTTTAAGTTTCAAATACTGAGGAAAAGTATGTAAAAGTGATCCCCATGAGCAAAAATCTCAGGCTTCAGATTATTCTGAATACGCTCTTTCAAATTGTTTTTGATTCCTTTGAGAGCTGGCATCAGTGGCTTTAAGTGGCTTTCAGCTTGAGGCACGTTACTGCAAGTGTTTACATTATACACACTGCTAATTTTAGCAACAAGCTAACACCAATCTTGGTTGCCGATGTTATTTTCTCCCCGATTTCAAATCATAATCCTGCTGGGACAAATCTGGTTGTGAAGATTTTGATTTATAAGCTTTTATTAGTGGTTTTTCACTGGAAAAAGTGCAGCTTAACTCCTTTTATGGTCATTTCCCAACTGTAATGGTACATGTCGCTACATGCTAAATTCAGGAAAACCTATGATCTTGGTTGCAAATTTCTTTATTTCTCCCATATTTCACATCATATTCCTGCTGGAACATGTCCAGTTGTGTTTAAAAGCCATTTTTTGTGATTAGAAGTTAGACTAGAAGTACACTGCTACATGTAGCTACATGCTATTGTCACGGAAACATGTAACGTGATATTCCTGGAACATACCTGGTCATGAAGATTTTATTGGAGATTTTTTAATAAGTGCCACAATAGTCTGTTACAGCCTGACCTGGAAACGCTGACCAATCACAGCAGACAGGGCTTTTTCGGGAGGTGGGGGTTAAATAGACAGAAAGAGCATGTCAGACAGAGGGTGAATAGAGATGTTCTAGCACAGACAGTTTAAGAAAAACAAGTGTTTTTGAACATTGTAGCATGTAAACAGGCTCTAGTAGAAACCCAAACTACAAGTATGAACCTAAAAATATGCATAATATGTCTCCTTTAAATGGAAAACTTTGGGGTTCTCAAGAATTTGGCCTTTTAATGGGGTTTGTCAACATATAATCTCTTTAGGATATATCCTCAGATACTTTAAATTACGTATGAAATGGATGAATTAATGAGTTGGAAAGTATTTTCTTTTCTGAAATGTATCATGTAAAGTCTATATTTTTCTCTGCCCAGTATACATTCCCCAGAGGTGACTGGTTATTTGATGAAAGTGCATTTAGTAGATATATTTTACACTGTCAGTTAATGTATGTCCTCTTTGTGTCCTTCCAGGAGTGTCTGCAGACGCACCGTGTACACAGCCAACACAAAAGGGACGTTAAAGCTTACATTTTTGTTACAGCACTACACTGTTGCATGGACACGACTTCAAGAGGAGCTTCATTAAACACATACAAAGAAATGAGACTGTACATTATCATGTGGACTGCACCACCCGGCCAGTGCTGACGTCACTGGAGCGGCTGTTTCACTGTGCTCATCTTTGGGTTAATATAACCGGGACAAAAGCGTCTTTGTGTATATAAAGAATTTGCTAATCTCACATACAACTTGTACATATTTGAATATTGTATGTGTGTTTTCTCTCTTTGTGTAGCCATAGACCCATTGATATATTTTTGATATAAGAAATCATTGTGGATGGATTTTTCTTTTTTTTTTTTGTGAAAAATTTTCAATAAAAATAAAAAACATTTGTAGACTGTCCATTCAAAAAACAAAACTGAAAAGGTGATAAATCTTGTATCTATTCAAATGCAGCTGCCTGTCCTCTCATTTATTCTACTTCCCGATGTTTTCCTCTTCGAGCCGTCCGACATATTTATCAACAGAAGTGTTTCGATCACTCCCTCTCTCTGTCTCAGTACTAGTCGACTCATTTTTAACCCTCTCCTCTGTAGAAGCTATATCAGTATGACGTTTACTATCAAGTTGTTGCCCTTGTCAATGGTTATTAAGAAAAAGGCGACGGGAATATTAATTCTTCATATCATGGTGTCCCCCCCCTGTATAATCCCCAATAAATGTACCACTTGAGAGAACTGCTTTTCTGTGTCTTGCTTCTTCTCAATGTGCTTGTTTGATTAAAACTGAGTTAAAATTACAAATTGTTTCAGTGTGTTCTTTTCCAGTGAAATAAGCCTAATTGGTGCAAAAAGGCAATGAGCAATTTGGCAAGAGTTGTTCAACAAATTGCAAGAAATTAGTAGAGGTTTTGTAAAGCTAGGGAAAAATGTTTAGAAAGAAAAAAAAATACAAATAGAAACATAAACAGCATTTATTGCTCATCTGACATGTTCAGCTATCACAATCATTTTACAGTAGTAAATCTCAGTTTACTAGATTTACATGCTTTCAGTTGATTGGCACTCATTTCCATGTAACCTTATTAGGGATGGGACAAGATCCGATTTTATCACCGATCACGTTAAGAATTACAGTAAATTGTTGGTATTGACTTTCCACTCTCTGCATAATCTTGACCAGAGACTTCTGTGCAACTGACAGAAAAACAGACTCTGCAAAAATAGGCTGAATATGCACTGACCTCAGAAAGATCCTCATCGATCATTGGCATATTTCATATCAATAATGCCATTTCAAATTGTTGAAAAAGCCTGAATTTCTAAGATTGATTTCACTAGTAAGGACTTAAAAAAAGATGCGTGTCCTGGATGGACACCAGTTTTCTTGTGCTGCATTAAGATGCCTTTCACGAGCATTTAAACCTCTGATTTCTTTCAAAAATATGTTAAAAAACATAATGAGCAACTTGGCAAGAAATGTCTTGTAAACTGAAAAAAAGGGGTGGGGGGAATTATTAGATATTATCCAATAATAGTGAAAAAAACGTCCAGAAAAGTACAACCCTCTTAACTAAATATTTAAAATTATGTTATAGAAAAAATGAAATACATTTTTTGCCCTTTCTTGAGATAATTTTCTTGTTTACTTGATTTTTTTGGCTTGTTTTTCTTTTCTTTGTGTGCTTATTTTCACGTAATTTTCTTGTAACTTTTCACTTATTTCTTTCTATTTGTTACTCGTCACCCTTTCCTCATTTTTTTTTTTTTTTACAGAAATCAGGCCTTTGCTCAGGTATCAAAGGTTTATCGGTAAGGTTGAGCAGTTATGGTATGTTTTAGTACCATTTTCAGAGTTTTAAAAACATTTTGATGAACATTGTAAACCTTAAATCACAAATATTTAGGCCAGGATGATCGTGACATAACATTTTCATATTGTCCCATACCTAATCACCATTTCAACGCTTGTTGTTACATTCCTTGACATAGTTTTTGCATAAAATACAATACTTGGTTGTCACAGTGTCATATCTTCATAAGAGCCCTCAGCTGTGCCTCAGCATCAAATCAAAAACTGCTGATAAAGGCCGCAGGCTGAAACGTCTTAGTTTCATAATAAAGTTGTTCTCAGTACTATAAGTACTGTATTGAAGGAGCTTCAGTATCAAACTGACTGTGTTCTTTGTGTTTCTTGCACGCAGAAGAAGTAGTCAACCCCTACCCAAAATTAGCATCAAACAACATTCACAAAATCTTTCCACCACAAACCCTTTTTGTATATTTCAGCATTTCAACAAATTCTGATCTTCAGTCCTCAGCAGATCTGAGAGGAGCGACAGGGTTGAAGAGCGGCCGCTGCTGCCTGAGCTGCAGCCTGCCGTAAGTCGTCTCAAAGTCCTTTTTAGTTCCCACGATAACGTCCAGGCTGCCAGAACGCACATCGTACCCGTAGGACGCCAGCTTCTGGATGCGATAAAGCACGATCTGCGTGGTGAGCTCCAGGACGTTCGGAGACTCCTTCACCTGCTCCATGCACACCCCGACATCCATCAGCCCTTGGAACCGCCCCACCAGAGTGGGCAAGGAGTAGTACAAAATGGCCGGGCAGCGGATCACTATTTCTTTAAGTTCGTCCTTGGAGCAGGCGAGCGCTCCCTCGATGTAGGCCAGCGCCTGCTCCATGGCGCCTGGCTGCAGCTCGGCGATGGAGGCTCGGAGGCTGGAGACCAGGCTGAGGAGCTCCTCGGTGGTGAAGCCCTGCTCCCTCAGAAAGCCCAGACTGTCCCTCCAGGCTTCAGCCGGCCGCAGCAGGATGTACGGGTTCTGACTGAGGAGCTTCTGCAGCCAGATGCGCAGGTTGCCCTCATGTCCGCCCAGGTCCAGGTAGGTCTCCCTCAAGGTGTGGATGACCTCTTTGTTCAGCTCCACAGGTCGACTGAAGCTCTGCGGCGCGCTCGCCATCAGCTTCCCGATGATCCTGTTGCTAAGGCGGAGGCTCTGGAGGTAGAGGATGTTGGCCCGCTGGTTGTTATGGTGAGTTAACGTGAAGAAAGAAGCCGGAAACTTCTCGATGATGCTCATCAGTTCACGCTTGTTGGGGCACACGGACACCCAGAGGTCTCGCTGGGCGGCAACGTCCTCCGGCCGACACAGGACGGCTTCGGGGTGAGTCTCCAGGATGCGTGCGATGGCTGTTGGCTCCGCGCCCAGGTCCCTCAACAGGTCAGCGGTTTCAGACACGTACGCAGAGCCCTCAGACAGAACCCAGCCCTTGAACTTGCGTACCTTTCGGATGTCCACTGACAGCTGATAGAGGGAGTCCACTGTGAGCTGGTTCTCCGGTCTTTTGTTGGGAGACGTCACTGTGGAGGCGGAGGCGGAGGGAGGGATGAGGAGCCTCATCCTCTGGCAGTAAGTGCACAGGGAGGCAGTAGTGACACGAAGCATTGTGGATCTGCGGGGCAACAGAAAACATTCATATAAGTACAGTGAACCTGGAAGTGTCCTGACCTTAAGTGTCCTAATTGGAGGTGACCCTATCGTGCCACCTGGTGGCCTTTTACCCAGATATTTTGGGGGGGGGGCAAACATTTTCCCCTCCTGACTGTGCGGCCCTGGTCCTAATTTAATCTTAGAAATGCATCTTAAAAACACTGAAACTTTTACAAAAGCAACTGAAAATATACATCCAACACATTACAGCAGTGACTCGATATTTTGTCTTGTGACTCCTTAAAAACAAGCAGTGACTTGTTATGATCTTTAATCATGAGTTGTACACTTGAGTTGCCAATTTCTCAACCGCACCTAGCTTAAACTGTCAGGCTCTGCCAGGCTGCAACTAACAATTACTGTCATTCCTGATTAATATGCCAAATATTTTCTCAATTCACTGAATTACTGTTTGGTCTATAAAATTGCAGAAAATGTCCTATTCATATACAGATTACTTGTTTTGTCAAAACAATGACCAAAAACTCAAATACAATTGATTTACTTAAATCAATGACAAAAAAAGCAAACAAAAAAACCCACACACATATTTATTTAAGAACTTGGGACAAGTTCATTTTGGATTTTTTTAAATTATGGATCCAGTATTTGGTAATTTGGCCTATAATTTGGGTTCGTTTTACTGGTATTGTTGTTTAAGTTTGTTGTATTGTGTGTTTTTGTTTATCTGATTACTTGCTGTTATTATTGCTATTTTTTCTTCTCGTTTACTTTTTTCTTCTTCTGATCTGATTGTGTTAAACACCCTGGGTTACATATTTGCATTAAATGTGCTACTCAAATAAAGTTGCTATCATTATTTCACAAGAAAAAAAGCAAATCTTAAATTTTAAAAATCTGAAAAAAAAGTGTTACAGAAATATTTCTATCTTGTTAAAAACTTCACATCCACACACTTTTAGGGAGATGGAATAACTTCATCACAGGATCTTTATGATCTAACATGAAATATTTGAATTCATTCAACATTTCACACGCTTAAAGTAAAAATGCTGACAATTTGTATAATTTAAGAATCATTTCTCTGTTATATCACAAAACTACTATATTTTAAGACCTCTAAAACCAGTGTTTAAGATTTACACTATCGGTATGACTCCTCAGGACCCACATGCATGCTGTCACTATACCACACATGCCCGAAACTGCAAAGAAATAGGTTAAAGATTGCAGTTTACTAATATTGCAGTACGAGTATGTGAATCAGCAGTGTGAAGTGTAAAGTTTTACTTCAAATGCATGACTAAAAAATGTCCTCAGTCTTCAGAGGCTGGAACAAACACAGGGAACACCGTGTCCTGTGTCCTGGTTTGAACATGCTACGTTACATGTAATATAGTATATATGACACACGGTACCTTAAGACCACAATTACACACAACACGAGATACAGCAAAATCATGCAAGACGTAATGATAGCGCCGAAGACAACACAAATACACACACATAGAAGGTCTTTTTATGTAAAAATGAATTATAAAACAGATCATTTTACCGGCAGCTTCGGAGCCTTGCAGCCTGGACTCCGATGATCACACCCACAAACTGCTCTGCTTTCATAACAGGAGAGGAGGAGCGGGGCGGAGTCACACAGCAAACCAGGACAAACACATGTGAGTGCCTGCAGCCCGGAGGAGGGCGGGGTTTAATATACGGCCCCGCCCACCGGCAGTTTACGGCCGCTGCCACATGTACTATCATGCTGTTACATGATAAACAGTGCACGCTGTTTAAGTTACTATTATGCAATTTACCAACCCCACATGTTAATATTGATGGCTTTATTTCAATAGAAAACAATGGAACACTATTTTTTTTAACCTTTTTGTTACCTCATAATTATATTATTCCAAATAGAATTTTTTTTTTTTAATTTAAGATTGTACACAGGCAGTTTAAGCTAATATTTGTAATTTCTCCCCAAAGTGTAAACAATATATACAATTTTTGTAACTGTAAAGCTGTAATAGCTGACCCTGAAGGTTTTTCATTTTTTTTCAAGATTTATTTATTATGCTTTTATTTTTTTTATTATGAAATAATTTTTGCAACCTCTCTTTTGAAAACATTGAATGTATATGCATTGAATGTATCGATACAATTTGAGGAATTTGGAAAAAATCCCAGACAAAACATGCACTATCATACCAAAACGTAGAAATTTCATGAAAATTGGTTCAAAATTTAAGTCCATTTTATGGTGAAATCTGCATCTCTCAGTAATACACATGTATTTATCTGGTATTTGTTTACTAGCGGATCTTGACCTCACCAATATGGCGCCCGCGCAGACGCATGGTGGCGAGCTGGCAGCGGCCAATGAGGTAATTATCTACGTTTTTAAATCTATGGACCCACCCCTAACCGACCTTCATTAGGCAGAAGATAGAAACAAATTGTAATGTTGTCCAACATGTGAAAGAAGCATCGTCAGTTATGATAAACTGCTCTTTTTTAGGACTGTTATGGCTGTTTGTTGAAGCTAAAGTCTTAGCTAACACAAGCTAGCGTGTGAGGCTGTCCAACCCACCCCAGACACCGACTTTGGAAGGTACACTTAACCTATACTGGTGTAATAGTGCTTATTAAAAGCAAACAATGTTAAAGTTACCTCCGAATTTATGAATTATGTACGTTTGAAACGTCTTTCGGCTGTGCACTGAAGCCAACCAGTCTAAACCAACACAGCTAACACAAGCTAGCACGTCCATGTGAAGAATACACAACTGGACTGAAGTTAACTTTTGCCGATACTTACTCGTTGGACCCTCCCTGTCACAGTTAGACGGGATCTGCATTGATGTAACATTGTCCTTTAAAAGCTCAAAATGTAAAAGTTACGTCGTTATTTATGAGTTCTGTCCGTTTCAATCCTATTTTTTTAAGCTAAGCTATAAGCGAACACAAGCTAGCATATCCATGTTTAGGATATACAACCTGACTGAATTCAACTTTAGCTTTTAACCCTCCCTGACATTGACTTTTATGAAGTTTTAAATTAGACTGGACCTATACTGGTGTAAAAAATGTTAAAGCTACATCGCTACTTATGTTATTGCCCTTTTTAATTAATTTACCAGAAGCGAAACTATACGCTAACATAAGCTAGCATGTCAATTTTTACCACTTAATTGACGGATTAGCATAAATCTCTTACTCTAAAGCCAGTTTTTAGTAGTTACACAGCGACTAAGAGGTATAAATGTGTAATTCCACAATAATTAACACACTAAGTGCTAAAATGTAAATGCCGTGGCTAAGATGTTTACAATGAAAAGACAAATTAGCTAAATAACAAACGTTAAGGTTAGCTAGTCAATTAGCTTAGCTGTAGCCGTTAGCATTGTGTTTTATTTGTGGTTCTGGAGACCCCGGGTTTTCTTTAACATCTCCAAAATATAACTTGATGACTTTTCTTAATTAGAAGATAATTATTTATAACCATGATTAGAAACTATCAGCATGTTAAAAAGTTCACTACAAAAACAGGTCATCTCTTTATCCCCCAGCTCTATACTCCCTTAATAAAACTCACAAGGCACACTTTACACGTGTCTTCCCAGTAATTTAAAATCTTTACAATTATTTTTAGATTTCACTTTATATAAACCAACTGTTCTCAAACTTGTTTTGTTATGACCCCCTCTGAAGCTGAAAAAAGTCAAGTGCCACCCTACCCTACCACTTTTGTCAATCACCAATAATAATTTAGAAATAATAATAATAATAATAATAATAATAATAATAATAATAATAATGATAATAAAACAAGCCCAGTTGCCTACAATATAGCACTTAACATTACCATGACCTGGATGGCTCAGAATCTTAACCTACTTGATTAAAAAAGGATTTAAGCTGAATTTTTGGAAAGAAAAAAAAATAGTCAGCATGATAGCTTCTGCAAACTCTTGTTTCTTTATATTCGCTATATAAATCATATTCACCCAAGTTTGTTGCACTCCATTTTTTTCCCCTGGTAATCCTCGACCTACCTGCTAACATTATCAGAGATTGGTTAGGGCAGTTTGAATGGTAAAAATCCCTTCAAATATCAATATCTGAACTCAGGAAAAGTGTATTACCACAAATTTCAGGGCATTGGATTTAAGGAGTATAACTTTAGGAGACTGCTTTGTGTTTCTGTTAAATTGAATTGCCTCATAATAACAGGTGTTTCTATTTTTTTGTCCACCCTATTTATATCAGTGATGGTTGACTAAAAAACGAAGCATCTTTTTCTAATTAACTAGCAAGTGAGTTTATTTTTCCTGAAGTATTTCTTAATTAATACAAAACAATTGCGCTTTACTGCGGCTGTTGCTTTATTATTCATATTAAACAACTTATATTTTGAAATTTTCTTAACAGGATGCCAAACTTCCTACCCAACTGGAAACTGAGCTTATTATATCTGATGCATAGCCCATATTTAATATTTATTAATTTAATACATACCAAAACTATGCTTTATTTTAATTTCCGTATTTTGTTATCTTCCCCAAATGTGCAAGCCCATTTTGTGGCAAAAGCATGAGTCAGTTAAAAAAAAATTCTGATTTACATAAGGTAAAAAGTTTACATGTACAATAGTGTGGTGTGAGGGACCCTGTCCTAATGAATGTTGTTCTTTTGGAAGCACACAGGGAACTCTGGAACAAGAAGACAACTTGAGCCACTGGAGATATAGCTGCAAATTCACTCCTGGCTTCTGCAGTCATATTTAAGATCTTGTGTGAGTAAATATGGATTTTAATTCTCTCTTTTTTTTTGTATTGTCATTGTATGCATATTTAGATATATGCTTTGAGTCGAGCATTCAAAGTATCGATATGTCCTTGATGAAAGCAACAAAACAGGCACAATAATAATACAATAAAATAATCTTTATTGTCCACTTGGGTTGAAATTTGTCTTTGGGCCACAAAACACAGAAGACAACACAATAAAAATAATGAATAATATGGAAACAAAACTAAGCTATGAATACTCTTATCTATAAATCTTTTGCTTTAAGCTGCCAAGACAATTAATGCCTCCAATTTGGCAAGAATATTTACTGCAAACTGTAGAGAAATACTGTAGGACACGCGTTACTGTACTGCACAAGTCTGACCAGGTGATGTCACTGTGCACCCAGTATTGCCTACTGAAATATAACTGCTTCTTTCCATGAACTGCTCGGACTTTTCCTGTTAAAAAAGGGTTAAATTTGCCAATTCAATCTAGAGAGAAGCACTAGTTCGACTACAGTGTGGCGACAGCGTGATTGTTTTACTCTGGCTCTTGATTTCTTATTTATATTAAACAACTTTTATTTTGACATTGTCTTAGCAGGAGGCCAAACTCGTATCGCACTTTTTAAATATTTTCTTTTTAAATCCAGTTTGATGGCAGACTTGTTGCATTGAGTTTTAACATGCAGGAGTTTCACTGCATCAATCTGTTTGTTCATTTTGAATTGAGTTAAATAGCAGAGGGTGTGGCTATTTATAGCCCACGTCATTTGTTGCTTTTCTTCGCTGATAGACACAGTTGTCCCTTGCCACCAGCAACCAGCAGCGCCTTGATTATACTGGAACCACCTGCTGTCCTCATGTTGTCCACAGGCATGTTTTAGTGGTGCTCAGTCCACTCTGGGATGAGACAGACATGGGACATTCTCACTGGCATTAAGATTTGTTTTTTGGTCCTTCGAGGCCACAATTATCTTCACTCAGTCTGAGCACCACGAGACTTATATTAAGGGTGAAATTCAACCCCCTGGAAATGATGTGTTATCCGCCACATACATGTACAGCAGAATAACGTCAGAAGCTTTATACTAAGGAGCCACACGTAACAGTTTTTAATTAGGATTCTCAGACGCAACACATCACCTGTCTCTCCCCGTCAGTTATCTCAAACTGCGTGTGTCCCTGTCCACTGATAACTCAAGACTTGGGAACATAAATTCTTGACATCACCATTTACGTGTTGCAGCATGGGAGCAATTACACTTTAATCCACACAGCGCTGAAAGCAGAAAGCCTCCAATAGCAAGAATGTTTTAATTACATTCCAAAGTGGAGACGTGGTCGCAGCAGTAAAGCTCGTCTTGCACGTCATTGTTTTTACTGAGGCCTTTTTGTTGTGTCTATGTTTTTCTTTACAGAAATAACTGTTGGTATACAAACACCAAATATTAACCCGTAGGGCCCGCTTTCATATTACACACACTCGTATTGCTCAGCGCACAAATGTGTTTTCAAAATTAAGAAATATTATACATTAGTATTATTTTCCATTTCAATTGAGTTCATTTTTTAACCAACATTAATCCGAATCATATAAAATATTTATTAGCTTTTTAATTTAGTTTTCAATTTTTTGTCACAATGCCACTATGTTTTTAGATGAGAAAAGAGACAATTCTTGTATTTCCAGCAGATGTGCTGCAGTTTGTTTTTAAAGATATGTTATTATTATAAGAATGGTGTATTTTTATGCGTCTGTGTCGGCATTTGCCAAGGCCAGAGACATTATGTTTAAGAGTTGTCTGTATGTATGTTCCTGTTAGGGATTTTCAACAGTGGTGATTTACTGCAACCATAATAGATCCTCAAGCATGCATTCATACATGTACACGCAAAATATTAGCTTGATTAGTTAAACGTCTGGCGGACACAAGGAGTATAAATATAGCCTTCAAATCATCATCTTAAATGTGTATTAAGCTGATTGGTCCAGTAGTTTGTGAAATTAGCTGTGGACAGACACACACACACACACACACACACACACACACACACACACACACACAAACACGATGAAATGCATAATCCCCTTTGAGTTTACTCCTGGATGACATAATGATCATGAGTGTATCTTTGCAAACAATCATCTTTTCAGTGATTTTTTCCTAATTCAAATTTGTTAGTTTGTTAATGCTACCGGGCGCAGGTTATTAACGGTAAAGTTTCGTTTTGGAAAATGTGACAGCTGTAACTTCATTAAAATCCTCATTGGCTCTAACGCACTTAAGAGATTGCGGTCGTGCTTTGTTAATGGAACTTCTTAAACACCACGGTGGCTTTTAGACTATCACAATGGATTATCGAGTTCCCCAAATTGCGGATGTTGTGACATATCCATTGACTGGTTGATCCATACGGTGACAGCAAGTTTTCTCTATTTATTCTTTGTGTTTCTGCTTTGTGTTTCTGTCCGTCAGCGGCAGAGGCCTCTGTCGTGCTTTGAGAGTTTGGATGTTATTTGTTCTGGATGATACTATGTGTTGCTTTGTGGGCCTGGAAAGCACAAGTGTGTATGTGCATCTGTTGTGTTTCTGAAATAGTCTCTCATCTTGTCCTTACAAAGGAATGAGGAGGCGCTGTGGGTCGGAGCAGGGAGCAGAGGGGGGTGCAGGGGGATAAATGGGGGTGTGTGCTTGACAAGGTTTGGTGAGGAGAAAATAGACCATTCCATCTGTCTCAAAATCTGCCCCGCTGCTGACCCACACTCTGGAGACTTTGGTCATCCTGCGGTCACATGGTGAAGGCAAACCCTTAAAAACGCCCAAGCTGCACGCCAGAGACTCCAGTCATCTCTGTGTGCGAGACACCAGCTGGTCTTTGTGTTCATCTCTTCTCTAAAAAGCCTCTGAGGTTCCATCATGTCAGACATTGAGGAGATTGTGGAGGAGTACGAGGAGGAGGTGGAAGAAGAAGAGGATGACGAAGCAGAGAAGAAAGAAAAGCATGCGGAGGAGAATGAGCATGAGGAGGACTCCAAATGGCGGCCTAAGACAACTTATGTGCCAAATATTGCTCCCCCAAAACTCCCTGATGGCGAGAAGGTGGATTTTGATGACCTGCACCGCAAGAGAGTAGAAAAAGATTTCAACGACCTCCAGACGCTGATTGAATCACACTTCTCCACCCGCCAGAAAGAGGAGGAAGAGCTGGTGGCTTTGCGTAACCGCATTGAACGCCGTCGAGCCGACAGAGCGGAGCAACAACGCGTCCGCGCCGAACAGGAGCGCGAACGCCAAGCACGTTTAGCCGAGGAGAGGGCGAGGCGTGAGGAGGAGGCAGCTAAGCTGCGCGCCGACGAGGAGGCGAAGAAGAAGAAGATATTCACCAACAAGTCCTTTGGCGGCTACCTGCAGAAGGTGGACCAGAAGAAGGGCAAGAAGCTGACGGCACGGGAGGAGAAGAAGAAGGCCCTGCTGGAGCGCCGGAAGCCGCTCAACATTGATCACCTGAACCAGGAGAAGCTGGCGGAGAAGGCGCAGGATTTGTGGCAGTGGCTCCACCAGCTGCACGCCGAGAAGTTTGAGCTGGCCGAGAAACTCAAGAGGCAGAAGTACGACATCTACGTGCTCCGGAACCGAGTCAGCGACCACCAGAGGGGCTCCAAAGCATCCAAGACCCCCCGCGGGGCCAAGGGCAAGTCTGGCTCCTGGAAGTAGACTGGACAGCTGTTTGTGGACTATTTGGCTCCTATTTCCAACTTGTGTCATGAAATCTATCCCAGGGATTGTGTGTGGATCTGAGAGGGACTGAAGTACATGAAGTTAACCGAACCATAACATCTCGAATGATGTATAAATATCTGGTGGTTGTAACGTAATGATGCTGGTATTCATTGGTTGTGTGGTTGAAGACCTCATTAAATATAATGGTGTGTGGTGGTGTTGATTTCACTACTTTATGAGAGTATGTGGTGCTTTGTGGTTGTTTTCCCTTCGGATACCGTCTGTTATTTCACGGGTGCAGTTAAGGATTTGCTTTATCTTCGCACAAACTTTTTTCCTGAAGATATGAAGGCAATCGGTCTTTAAATAAGGTGCCAAAATTGAATTTGTTTTCAATAAATCAAAGCGCATAATATCTGAAAGTGGAGTGACATGATTTTCATCATATTTTGTGAATTAAACACCTTAAAAGAATACATTAAAGAATACAAAATGACCATTTTTATATCAAATAGTCATTCCGTGTTACCTTGAATTTGTGAAGAAATGTTTCTCTCACATGCCTTCACGGAAAACGGTGAACATATTGATTTATTCATTGTTTCCAAAACTGTATCAAAACGTCCGTTTACAAACTATCGCACAACTCATAAGGTATAATCCAAGTCTCATTTATTCAGTCGTAATCTCAGTACTCTCGAAAAAAAGTTATTCTTGATACTTATCAATCTAATTTTAACACCCTTCAAAAACACAGTTTTCTTAAAAAGGTAACTTTCAAGAATTGTTAACATTTTTGTTGTGGCATATACAGTAATCGAATGACTGGTAAAGAGTGTCATTTTGGTTGTGTTATAAGATCCAGCAGGTGTTGCACAGCTGACTTTTTAGGTAGCTAATTTGGTCTTTGAGGTTTAGCAAAAAGACCCAACTGTTGACTGACAGGTCAAGCCCACGACCCTGCAGAGTCTGCAGACTGGAAGAAGCTTCATGAAGTGGTGTTTGATGTTGTAAAGGTATTAAAGTGCAATCAGCAAGAAAAAGTTATTTAAAATTCTTATTAATTAAAAGATATAAGTTTATTTTTCTTGCTCTTTTGGTTAAAAGTAAAAGACAAATCTTGCTGATTTTAAGTGAAAGACTTATCAGGTGTTCATCAGATAGTTCTAGTTATTGCCTCTTTAGACCAGTTTGATAATTACCACTGGCTGGCAAAATAATTAAAAATAAATTTCCCATTTCTGTTTCTATTTACTCTGTTTTCATTGAAAAGATCACAATCAGGACTCTGTATCAAATGATTATCAAGTATTTTTTGTAATCATTCTTTTTATTTTTACACTGAATCAAAAAACAAAACCTGTTTGTTTTCACGCTGAGTTTTCACCAGTTTAAATAAAATAATAATTTAGTAATTTTTCTTTTTTCTTTTTCTTTATTTAATGAAATATT
The DNA here is from genome assembly GCF_026936395.1 of Plectropomus leopardus. Taxonomy (NCBI): domain Eukaryota; kingdom Metazoa; phylum Chordata; class Actinopteri; order Perciformes; family Serranidae; genus Plectropomus; species Plectropomus leopardus. The sequence goes on from NC_142197.1 coordinate 5,926,935, forward strand.
AAATATTTATATGTTGGTAGTATTTTTTCTCACATCCTCTCTCACAATTTCTTTAATTTTTATCAGTGGTTTAAAAAACATCGTGAACCTCACTTTTTTTAGTATCACAACACCTCTCATTTTTGGCATCAAATTTATTTATTTGTTTATTTTATTTATTTAAAAGGGATGATGTACACTTTAAAACATAAACGTTACCATTTGATGCACTGCACCAGATTAGAGTTAGTTTGCATCTGCGGTCCGATGGCAGGTCAGATAATTTAACTTTATCAAATTTTTAATAAATACTTCAAAAATCACAATTTAAGATTTTATCCAGTTTGATAGTTTAAAATCTTAAAACCACACTGCAGTGATGCGAGTAGTAGCTCATGCCATGATTTGATACAACATCTCTTCATTTTTTACCCTAAAATATCATCCTGCTGTAGGTCAAATGAATGTCAGAGTAGGCAGCATTAAAATATTATTTCCACTAGGTGGCACTAGAGCACCGGTTTGTGGCATGCAGCTTTTAAAACACACTCCTGTGTAAAACAGTACACAACTAAATGTTTGTGCATGCAGTGCATTTTTTTTTAAGATTATTTTTTAAACTTTTTATTGACATGCGTGTATAGGGTCTGATTTAAACCCAGGCTGCTGCCAAGGACTAAACTGATCTAGAGGTTGCTCCATAATACATATTTTAATTGTTTAAATTATAAAATCGACTTAGGCAGCCATGTCTTTTTGCATTTTATGGTTATATTTGAAACTAATTTCAAAGCTTTTAATGCAGAAAGGAAAACTCTTGAGTTTATATTAATAAATGAAAGCTAAAGATAGTTGGTGCAGCTCGTCTTGTCTTTGTTCATGCATGCCAATTATCCATACCGATACGTTCAGAGAGACTTTTTCAAGGTCTCTGCAGAGATACATATCCTTATTACCTTCAAAAAATTATATTAGTCCAAAAGAAATTTGGTTGATTGGCGACTGCCTCAAATCACTGGGAATCAACAGCTCCTCTGTTCAATATATTCAATCTGCTGACCATTTCTAATATCAATATTTATCAGACTGAAGTTTTTATGTATAAATGTATGTTCCAAAAGCAAAGCTTGCCAGATGTATTTCATAACATCTGTTAAATAAACTCTGATATTCAGCTCTCAGACAATACGCTTTGAAATACTGAGGACCAGTACTGTGGAATATCAGTCCGCACTTTATTAAAACTTGTTCATCATTGTTTTCATTTAAGTAAAAATCACCTGTGCTGTAGTTAATAAGGGCTGTGTTGATATGTGTATGTGTCCGATTCATTTATAATTTCTGTAACTACTTGTTTGTTTGTTTATGTTGTCATGTTAGGGAGAGAATTACCTTGAATAGACTGTTAATTATATTGGGGAGGTTTTTACTATAGGCCCCTTCAGGTTTCTTAATCTCTCCTGCACAATTGTTGTCTATGTCTCTACTTGTTTTATCACATCTTGCATGCCAATAAATTTAAATTAAATTCCATCTTCACCAACAATAAGTCGGTGAACTGCAGTAAAACATATGTCAGACCGAGGCATGGGAACATTTCTGCTCCCTGCGGTTTTTGATTGTCACTCAGGCTTGGGCCGTAGGTGCCTTACTGCTGTTTTGCTCTCAGGGCCGTGACAAGCCATTAAAGCCCTCCAGACGCGGCAGTATGCCAACAGGTTGCCATAGAGACTGGGAGAGGCCATCTATGTGATCAGGTCTCTATACCCTACACCCTCCCCCGAGCCACATCACACCCACTGTATTGATGATGTTGTGAAAAATGCTTGACTCTGCAGCACCCTGACATGCCGGTGCATCAATTGGCTATCTATGTGGCACCAGGGAACAAGATGTTCCCAAAACTCTGTTGCCGCTGAAGTTAATTAGAAAACAAGCTGTTGCTGGAGGTTGATTCAGTTTATCTTCACCTGCTACAGCCCTGTTGTGATGGATCCTATTTAGGGTCGAAATGCACTTAATGGTGATGCATGCAGAGCTGGAGCGTGTCCACTCATATCAAAAAGGCAAAGTGTGTGTTTGTACCATGAGCAGCAGCTGCAGGCTCGTCAGGGGGGGGCGTTGTCTGCTCATTAGCACCCAGCAGAGACTAGAGGATAATGTAAGCGCTGCATGATTGACAGTCTCCAGGCCATGATCTCAACTCTGACCGGGAATTCATTATGTGTTTCAATTATCTATAGGATGTGAGCTGATCTATTATGAGATAAGTCAACTGTTATAGGGATGTTTTTCACCAACAACTGTTAAATGTTTGCTCTCAGCCTGTTTTTTATCTACGTTGTTGTGTCTAAGTGACCAATAGGAACAACAATTTTTGAAATTGGTTCGGTATTAGTTGAACGTGAAAGCGCTGCAAAAAATAGGCTGCAATGTAATCATTCTGGGCATTTGGCACTGTCAGTTTACTTCCAATAAAAGTGCTTGTTTTTATCACTTATGGGCTCAGATTATTCCTTTAAGTGCCTCGAATCACGTGAAAAGTATCCCGAAAGATGTTAGCCTTTTTGTTCAAGGGTAAGAGCTTTTTTGTTTTTTCTTTTCATTTCTTTCTTTCTTCAAAAACTGAATTTACATTCATCGGGTGGTTAGAAAAAGAATGATCCAAATAAATGTTGCTTTATAAGAAACTTTATAAAGCCATACATCAGTTTTTCTGCCCCAAAGTGTCTCAAACACCAAATAAATTCAGTTTTAATATTGTTTATCAGAATCTCTTTAACAATTACAAATTTAAAAAGTGGGCCTTATGACTTCTCTGTGGCTAATGCTTAAAAACTAACAAACATGTATGTATATAAATGTATATAGAATTATTATTTATTTGTATTGCAGTAGAAACAACCAAAATTTCTTTGTCATGAAGAAAGGAAGCAGATACCTGGCGATTGACTCCATGTAGGTCCCTGTCTGGGGTTTAATCAGCTGATTCCCACCCAATGGAGACATAATTTCAAAAAGGATTCATGTAAATATATAAACAAAAAAAAGACAGAACAGAAACAACAGCTGGTTGAGCTGACTGCCTGCATGTAAATGCAGCCGTGGAGGAACAAAACAATACAAGTAATGACTTTCTCAATTTAGTCCTAATGTCTTAATTTCCCACATGCGTGTGCCTCAGTGTGTATTTAACTCCACAGCATGCAGCATAATGGCTGTCATGAGCCCATGTGATGCAGTCGCTCTTGGTTCCTATTAATTATTTACGGTTTTCTTTAATGATAACTGAATTACATTACGTCTGTTGGTAAGCACCATGAGAGATAAAAACACGCTCCCACTCCTGTGCGCTTGAGGGTTTTTTCATTTTTATTAAACATTTCTGTTTTATCTTGTTTTGGTGCAAAGAACCTTTTTTTTTTTCATCCAGTGACGGCAAAGCAAAAACATCCGGAACAATAGCTTGTCATGATATCCCAGTTTTCGTTATAAATTCAGGCAGGCAGTGGGCAGTTTTCTTGTCAATATTTGTATCAGTCTTCAGAGACAATAGAGTGAAAAAGTCTATTAACTACAAATTAATACAACAAAATTGTTCTGGACAGAGAGGCATAATATGGTTACAATATTTGGCATTTTGGAATCAGTAGTTGAAAGTAAGAAGTAGATACATTTACTCAAGAATTAATTTGAGGTACTTGTACATTACTTGAGTGTTATTCGATACTATATACCTCTGCTCCACTAGATTTCACATACACGTATTGTACTTTTTACTCCACTACTCTGACTTGACAGGTGTTTTTACTTTGTAGATTATGATTTTACTTAAAAAAACACTTGAATTAATGTAATAAGACCCATTGTTAAAGGGACAGTTCACCCCTAAACCAAAAATATACATTTTTCCTCTTATCGGTATTGCTAATTATCAATGTACATCATGAGTTATGTTGTTGGAGATATCAGCTGTAGAGATGTCTGCCCTCGCTCTAATATAATGGAACTAGATGGCACTATGCTTGTGGTGCTTAAAGCGCTGAAAAAACACATTTTAAAAACAGTCAGTAATTTATTTTCCCAGAAATTATGACCCGGTTACTCAAGATAATCCACAGACCTTGTTGTTGAAAACTTGTATTTTTAATTTTAGGGTGAACTGTCTCTTTAAAGATTACACTAGGGCTGAAACTAATGAGCATGCTCCTTTTCCTGATTTGTTTATTGATTATTCTATCTATTGACTGTTTAGTCTATAGACTGCCCAAAACATCACGGTTTACTTTCAGGTCTGAGATCCTTCCACCACTGACTGGCTGGACTGAAATTGGCACATTACTCACTTTAGTGAGTGGTTAATATAGTGTTTGTTATATTATTAATCAGACAGAGACTAGGGCACTCAAGTAATAATCATGGTTTAACCCAGGAGGTGATTTATGCCATGTAACACCTTATTAAATTAAACTCACAGGTCAAGTAAGAATTAAAAACAAGAAAACTCCTGAGGCTGTTTTTATTTCATCTGTTAACTCTCTGGTAGGTGATTTTTAATTAATGTAAGTCTTCAGTGTGTTTTCCATAGGACTGCACCATATTATTATTATTATTTTTACATCTGAAGCTTCTACTGAGGTTTTCGACTGAAGCTTTGAATGTCTTGTCATATTTTATTCTGGCATCACTCAAAAAAAATGTGAAAAATCTTCAATTTGGACAAAATGATTTATGAGATTAAACAAGTTAGTCTTTTATTATTAAATCAACTTTCTTTAATGAATGTAACTTGTCAGTTGTGTCAACATGCATGTAGGCAGCAGGCTAACCTATTATAATAGTGTTTGAGCCAAAGTAAATTTTTGCAAATGTAATTTATAGTGCTTAGATTACAGACAGCCAAGAAAACGGTGGTACTGTATGTTTCCGCAAATCATGAATATGTAACATTTGCACGTTCCATAAATATATCAATGTTTTTAAAGTGACGTAGTATATTGACTGACTTTGTCATCAGGAGGTGGAGGAGATGGTGGATGGCAAGACAAGCTGCAGACCAAGGCCAACAAACGGCAAAACTTACATGTTTTATTGAGTCATTGCTGCAAAAAGTGATCATCGCAGAGAGAGTTGCATGTTTTTTTTACCGAGACATTGTTGCTTTTTTGGCTGGGGCAGTGTTTTCTGCCTAAACCTAATCACACGTTAACTACAGCAATGTTGAATTGAAAAATTCAACATGTCCAGCGTAATGCATGCAAATGTAACGTATCTGTGGTTTGCAAAAACGTACAATGCCAACATTTTTCTGGAGATTGGGTTGTGCAAGACTGTGTACAAATAAAGGGTTTAAACAGAATCAATAGACATGCAAACAAAAAAACAAAAACAGCTGGGCAGCATTCAAATGTTGAATTCAAATGTCAGCGTTATCAATGAAGCTCTGACTGCTACATCCCTGGTTGTCCTAAACACACACATGCGCTCAGAATACCTGTGGGGAAATCAGCTCAGAGAAATGCTCGCGCTCCAGCTCTCTGGATGCCTTTAGCCTGTGGATAAATTAGCCCGCCCTGGAGACAGAGCCGTTTGGGCTTATCTCCAACCTCCTCCAAATTGAGGTGGGAGTTGGTGGCAGCCAGAGGTATAAAGGAGATTTAGCCTATCCGACAGGGCATTAATCTCAGCACATCCTCAGCATCCTGCAAGTTTTCGAGCCCCTATCCCTCTGGCCATATAAAGATTTGATGTCGCCATGCATCCTATCGGCACCTCCTTGTAACCCTTTGAGAATGAGTTCCTGAGAGCAGCTCCTGTGCTGAAATGTAGCTATCGGTCAATTACATAGTCAAGATTAGAACGGGACCACAGGATGTTTAATTACTCTGCTTGACCAGACCGACTTAAGTCGAGGCTCAGCTATCAGCGAAGTGGCTTTATCTGCAGATGCCGCTTGCGTTCTGGTCACACCTGCTGCTGAACTGATCTGTTTGTGCCACTTTGTACTTTTCTTCTCATTACATGAGATAGTGCTTTCTGTACAGATTAGAAAATCAGGGTGAAACTATGTTTAAGCTGAAGTCATTTCTGATAAAACCTTTTTTTTAAAAAAACAAACTTTTTTTTAAGGTAATTTCTTGTTTGTTTGTTTGTTTTTTTTACTTTTTCATATATTATTTATTTAATTAAAAAAAAAAAAATTATTCTCATTTATTTATTTATTCTTTTGCTTATTTTCAGATAATTTTCTTTTTACTTTTTACTAATATCTAATTTTTCAGCAATGTTCTGTTAAGTTGTTTGTTGCCTCTTCTCCATGTTCTTGAAAGAAATCAAACTAATTTTCTCAGTTTTCAAAGGGTTAATAATTCTCAAAGCTCATGCTTGTTTAAAGTGCGGGAAATGCAGATGCACTGGACTATACGATGGTAGACTCCTGTTGAATACACAGGGCCTTTGAGTGAGTCATTTCGAGTGTGTGTATTGTTCCTGCTCCATCATGTATTGCTAAGAAACACTAAATATAAAGTCACGCTACAGTTATCCAACAGCTTCCTGGCGGCGGTGCCCACAAAAACATTGTTTTAAGGACGCAGGTCAAAACTCTGACTCATCTCTGGAGTGTAGGAGCTCAGGCTGTTCATTCATGGAAAAACAATTCAAGTCCAACGCCGACATCACACACATGCCGGCTGCTGTTAGGACAGGCTTCAGACTGAGACACTGAGGCGATGATGTGAGGTACAGAGCTGATAATGTGCGAGAATTAACACTATGCCAGAATTGTAATACATGTATTAGAGTTTAGAACATAGAGGGCCAATATCATGTGAAAATGTGGGAAACAGCTGCATGGATTTGATCTGATATTGAATATAGACTCCCGATGTCTTTGAAAGTCTCTTTTATGCTGCAACAATTTTTCTAGTGTGAAAAACTTAATTTGACAAAGGCATGTTGTGCAGTTTCAAGCTTATAGTTGCACCTTAAAACCATCATCAGGAGGAAAGTAGAAGTTTGTTCAGTTGTGAAGGTCATGTGGCTCCAATGCACGACTTCGGAGTGTAAGATTAGTTGGTTAATTAGTGGTAAATTTTAGTTATAACATGGATTCCCAATTCCAGTGATTATTCAGCTTTGGTTGCAGCATGTGAGCCGCAAACTCAGTGCAAAAATGTATTTTTTTACTATTATGTTTCTAAATAAAGGGGCTTGTATTCCCTGAGTAAGGGAATGTGTATGCAATGTTTTTGCTTGTTGTGAGCATACCATAATGTATTTTTGACTTATTCTCGGATTTATGTCCTTCTCTTCACACATGTAGACCTATAGGGCCCCGTTAAGTGTTTCGGTTTGAAGTGTTGGCTGCACTAATTACCTGTTAGGGGCATAAGCATTATTAAAAAAAAAAATAAAAAAATGTGACATCACCCATTAGTTTGCGGGCTTCTGTTTTGAAGCCCTGAGCTTGGCATTTTGGCCTATAAGTGTATACATGTCAAAACTAATGATTATTTCCAGAGATACATGTGATAAGGGCGACACTGTACCTTTTTGAGAAGCCTAAATTTTCACTATTTTCAGTTTTGGAAAGATCCAAACGTCAATCAAAAAAAAGGCAGTAACCTTTAAAAAAAAGAAAAAAGAAGATATATTAAAGTTACAGAAAACGTTGGACGTTTGGGTCAGGTATCTTAACTTTTATGGGCCTTCGACCCTTCACTACCAGTGACGAAGCTTGCTGAATAATACACCTGAATTTTCTGTGTTTTTTGTTGGGCGCTCTGATTGAATGTGCACATGTAATCTGTGGGAGAGATCTGACGTCTGTATCTGTCCTCGTGATCTGCTGGGGATCGTTTTCCAGTATAACTCCCGGCCCACCTTGTTTCATCTAGACATTGGATTTGTTATGAATGGCTGTACTTTGGGATGAGCCATACCTGTGACGGCATGAGCGGCATTTGATAAACGGCCACATTTAGATTCAAGCTCACATCCTCCACGGTGTCCTCTCCTCTCGGGTGATTCATGCCGACTCCTCCACCTCTGCCCGCCATGTAAATCAGCAGAGCAGCTGAAGTGGCCCGTTGGCACACACAGCCTGTTATTACCACGTCTTCCCGCCACTGCAACGGCGCTGATGATGGTACCACTGTTCCCACGTGTTGGATCCACAGTGAAGCCTCTTGTTTCCCATCTCAGCGGTGCTCATGATGACCTAATTACCTCCCTCAGACTAATTCTGAAACGTGGCAAGTCTGATTCAGAGGGTATCAGAGGCAGAGAGCAGCAGGGATCGTCTCACAGGAGAGGGAATATTTGAATCTTCATCTGTGGCCATGCAAGAGTGATCACTGGGATCCATTTTTTCATACTAAAACGGGATTTTTTTTAGAAACAAAGTCGAAATAATAAAAACTGGGAGCCAGAACGTCAACCTGTAGGACTGTCACATTACCTGGTAAAACTCTGTGTTTCTATGTTCAGCATATATAATGATATCAACAAAAGAAACATTTAAAACGGGGATACAGAATGCAAAAAAAGCCCTATGTATTCTGGTCTTTTCTCACTTCACAAATCTGCGGGTCAATCTGAATATAAATATATAGTAATTACATCACTCATGCTTCAGGGTTATTCGTAATGCCACAATTAAACATTCACACTTAAGGTTCAAAAGATCCTCTGCTGGTCTAAATATGAATCCACGCCATGGTTATTCATGGTGGTTTCTGTCAAGACAAATCAAGTGAAGGAGGAAGTAATGAGGGAGGATTCCTGTGCTCTTACCCACGGGGTAAAACATCTCACCCCCATCAATACGTTCCCCTCCGTGTCACCTCTGTGCGATGCTTCATAAAAGGAAACTATTGGACCCTTCATCTCCTCTCTGTTAGTGATGGTGACGGCTCGTTCCAGTTGACAGTTAGCAGCTTCAGACTCTTTGTTCTCTTGATTTTTTGAATGCCACGACAGGTTATACTCACTGCTGCTGAAACAAGGTGCTTCCTAGGTTTTTTATTCTGGAGAGCGCAGACATTTTTAAATCAAAATGGCACTTTTAAAGCAAAAACAAATATGCAACCAGAGCAAGAGACACATCTGACCTTAAGTCCTTCAAGCTGCCTGATAAAAATTTAGCCACAGCTGAAGATACGTAAACACCTGATGAGATCAAATGGCAAAACCCACCCTCACCTCTTTATTCACTCCTCCACACCAAGACAGGATAGGCTTAAAATGTAGACAAGCTTCTGATTCTCTGGGGGGTTATATCCAACCCATAAGATAACCTATCAAGCTTACTTTCTCACATTTTATCTTTTAGTTGTCATACACTAGGCGGGTTTGCATTACAGATTTGCGCAAAACTTAAGCAATATTTTTGAAATGTCGATAAAACACGACTGCAGGATGACTGTGTTTTCACTGAATGATGTTATGCTTCTGTGATGGATGTTCAAAATATTGGCAGCTTTATTTCTATTGCAGCCACCACACTAGCCGTCATTATTAACATTCGAAATAATTGCGTACTCTGCGAGCGATAATGGAAAGGCAAGCCCCTTATATGTGGGAGCGGTCATTAAAAACTTCTGGATAATCTGCTTAACTTTTGAAGAGTTATGTGATGCAGTAACACCTGCTGCATAATGCCGAAAGCCAGTTCCTTCCGACAAGCTCATAGCTGTAGCATTATGTGACATATAAAAGCGAAAAGAGTGTTTCCATTGCAGTTTTCAGTTTGTGCAATTTAAAGGTAAATGGAAACCCGGCTAGTGTTTTGTCTGTCCAATCTTGACTACTCTTGTAACAGGACCCCATGCACTCCATGGGACACATGACATCTCGCAATTGTGTTTTATCAACATTTCGTAAATATCACTTAAGTTTTGTGCAAATCTGTAATAGAAACCCAACTACTGGCTCCAGATGAGGCCATTTGCATTTTCATGTCAGCCACCTTATTTCCCCCACACCCTTGGCACACTGGAGAAGTTTCAGTTGTGCAATCTCACCGCTAAATGCCACTAAATCCTACACACTAGACATTTAAAAGTAATATTTAAAGTATTAAACCTAAAATTGCTGCTGCAGTGAAAATATTATATGTTATTTAATTCTTTAATAGTCACCAGAATGCAGGAAACAGACTCTATGAAACTCGACGACCCCAGAAATCCAATTTTTGAGGTCTCAAGGTTGGGAAACATGCAGTGAAGATAATACTGCAGGATCTCTCAACATCTCTAGAGAATTGAAAATTAGCTGTGCTTTGTATTAATGCTTTTCACAACCGCGATGGAATTACATCTAATATATGATCACGTATACTTCACATTTTTGCTGGAGATATTTTACATCATGAATTTTACATGATGTAATCCAGCTCCTAACAGATGCACTGTAAGCATGAGCATGTGCCTGAGAGCCATGATCTTTTTCTGTTTTTTAATGGAGGCCATAAAAATGACCGTTAGGCTGTAATGGGCGGTGGCATTACATAACTGTCTGTCCATCTCCCCCTGTAACTGCGATTGTGCTTAGAATAGAAAGAGCCCCCACTACTTTGACATCAATGAGTCGACCTTTGACCCTCTGCATCCAGCGCGGCGTGGAGAAATGAGCTGTAATAAAGCAGACCTGTCCGTGCATACCAACATCTTTAGCTGTGAAGTGTTATTGTCTGGGAAATGTGGTAAATACAAGCATTAGTAATGGGTATGAAGACATGACTAAATGAATATTTGTGATTAAATGAGAAGGTTGCATCATATTGGCATTACTCTGGCTGTTTTTATGATGGATAAGTAAAGGTCCCGTTATCCAAAACAAGGTGTGTCTTAAAAAAGGAGAATTTAAAAGAAACTTCCGTCTTTATTTTGATTCTTTTGTGATGAGAATTTGAAACTGTGATGGACAATTTCCTTTAAATTACAAGTAATCCTGCTGGTGCATTGTTGCGCCACGAGCCTGGTCCAATCCTGCTCTAAGATTTCTATTCACAGAGCAGTGGTGTTAAATACCCTGCTCAAACAAGCATTCAGGAAATGACAAAGCTTTAATTACATGCATCACCACGTGGAGCTAATAGCCCTTGCTAAAGATACAACTCCACTCTAAATATGGGTTTAGCACTCGGCGAGTGGGAAGCTTTCATTGCCAGGGAAACTAATGCAACATCCCCCTTTTGTCTGTTTCTGTCCAGTATCGCGCATCAAAGGGAAGTTTTATGTCACGCTGCACAAGAGATCAAAATGTTCTCTTCATGTTTCGCCATCAAAAGGATGCAAGATGAGAAACAGGTTGGCATCTTTCCGGTGAGCTTCTTAAAAGCCTTTCACAAACTCAGGGCCTTGTGTGGCTCAATGAAGGAGTAGTTACATAACACTTATAATTTACTACAGGTTGAGTGTTCGTACTGGTAGAAGTGGCACAGTGTAAGCCGCAGACGCAGATCTACTGTGGGGACTTAAGGTGGCAACCGCCACCCCTAAAAATGCCGTGCCACTACAGTTTTTGGCAATCCACACGCTGAAAAAGGGCGTCTGGCCCAAAACGTCTGTGTGGCAATAAAAAAAAAAAAGTTAAAATTGGAGTGCTGTCCTGATCTCGATTGCATTAACATCCACTTTGAGTATTCAGCAACCAGTCACGAAGAGTTTTATCATGAGTGAGCGTGTCATGTTTATTTTTAAAAATTCTTAATAAATAATGTTAGCTTACTTCCTCTTCTGCCTGATGAGTCAATGAGTGAAAACAAGGTTAAATACACCATATTAGGGCTCTAAAATTTACTGCATTTTGAAAGTAACATGTTAAAAAATGTTAAATTAAAGCATATAATTTAATGATCGGGACAAATATTAGTCAAAGTATTGGGCTTATGTTTGAAAAGAGATACATGTCTTTTTTCATTGTCTGAAAATTTGGCCTTTTCAGGCAAATTGATATATATATATATATATATATATATATATATATATATATATGTGATTGCCTGTGATTTAATCTGCATGTATATTCCTGCCACCCCTTAAAGTCTCCATGCCACCCCATGAATATTTCTCTAGATCCACCCCAGTCAAGCCAACCACATAAACAAATACGTGTTTGCAGAAAGGAGTTAACTTACTTTACCAGTTGCATTTCATTCTGCTCGTAAATGCAGCTTCTGTAAGGACCATTACTGCTTTGCATTTGTGGAAAAAAAGCTAACATGGGATATTTTCCTTCTACTATTTCATGTCACGCTGTTCAGCACTCTGACGGGGAATTGTTGTAGTCTAGTCGAGTAATTGTGCCATTTTATCAGCAGACTACAATTCCCACACTCCAGTGAAAGGGAAGAGTAATCTTAATTATTGTATTGGCAGCATGTTGAGAAGCCACTTTCAAGAGGGTGAATCAGGCAACTCTCAAAGAAAAAGGCAGCACAAGAAAAACCTAGTTTGAGTGACAGGACTGTAATTAAACTGCCCGCATTGATTGATTGATTGATTGAAAGTGTGTGTGTGTGTGTGTGTGTGTGTGTGTGTGTGTGTGTGTGTGTGTGTGTGTGTGTGTGTGTGTGTTTTACTCGTGTCCAGAATCCAGGGGACGAGTCTGAGGAGTGCAGGTGACACACTTTTATCACTCACAGACTGAATGTGCAGTAAATTTTCACCTTATTTTATTTATTCTGTTTTTGTCATCTCTGTTTGTTCACTAAACAACAAGTGAAACATCAGTGCTGATGTTAGCTTCAACAATACACACTCATCCTGTGCATGAAAGGGAAGTATACCAACAGCTCCTTTTTAACTGTCTTTTCAAGGAGGAAATTTTGCACCATTATTCTGCCTCACCAAATGTGTGAACACAGAGTGGGATTGTCATCCAGCTGTTGAACCGGCAGTGGAAGAAGTAACAAAGGCAAACTCATGTCTGTGTAAAATGGGGGAGCCATCAGGACGGGACGCACTTAACGCTGATGTGTTGTCACGCCTTGGCCCCATTGCCTGAACCTGTTGAATTTTTTTGAAACGACACCGTTTGTTAATTCATGTAGAAATAGAGCACTCTGTTACTCTCATTTTAGTGCGGAGGGTCAGATTAGATTAACGAATGAACCCATAGTCATATCTGGTGCCAAAAATCAAAGATGGCGATGGTCAAAATGCCAAAGTCGAGACTTCAAAACAAAACGCAGTCCAAAAACCAGTGGGTGACGTCATGGTGGTTACATCCATTATTTCATTCAGTCTATAGTCAGGACTCTGTTAAAAGAACAACAATTTTAGCAATGATGTAAAACACCGAAAACACCTTGATCAAAATGTTAATTTTCCCAGACAAAGAGAGAAACACTGTAAGTCTTCAATTTTTTATTTATTCTGTTAAAATACATATGAAACATACAATAAATCATATCCCAAATGTTTACTTTAAAGTGTTACAAAAGTTATCACAAACTGTACACATCATGACAGCAGTTGCAGTTGTTCTTGCTCAATATAGATTCGACCAAATAAGCAAACAATTACAGCTCAAAGCTCTAAACTCCTAAACATGGAATAGCTCGATAAGGTAGAGTTGGCTTCACTGGGTCTCCAGTTTGACTAATTGTTCACAACTACTACAGAACGTGTATAAATTTCACTCAATTACAAGTCTGAGCTCTTTAATTATCACCAAACAATAGAAATACATAGTGATGTCTCTATCTCCATAAGGTCACAACAACTTCTTAAATTTCACTTTAGAATATATACAAACAGTGCCATTGACAAGTATATATACAAATGTAAACACAAAGTTTGAAAGTTTCAGTACTAATTATAGTTATTTCTTACATTTTCCTTCAGTAGGTGTGTTTTTAAAGTGGTGTGAAGCATGCTACAAGTAAAAATATTTCTTTTTAATATTAAGGGCAGCGCAGTGGGGGGGAAAGCATCATTATATGCATGTGCAAGTTAGATAACAGTACATAGCCGTCTTCTATTTCCTGTGTTGTTGTTTTTTTTTTATTAGTTTCTTATTACTTGAATGAGGAGAAGCCATTTTGTGTTAGATGCAGTGAAATTTATATGGCTTAATGTAAAAAATATACATAACATTTGCAAATGTTTTATGGATTATATTTTATTCCCTGAATATGTCACTGGTTAGGAAGTGTTGTCATAAGTTTGGCTCTTTGCTCGTAGTTTTTAAATTGAGATCTGTGATACTTTACTCTGGCTGCATCCGAAATTACAACGTGCTCACATACAACAGTATGTGAGATTTTTTAGAGTGTCGGCAATTGTAGTATGAAACCAAAAGTATGTGAATTACGTACTATTTCCCATGAAATATTGCAGTATGTAAATGTTAGACATTGTACCAGCAAACATATTTCACAATGCAATGCAGTAGACAACGCTAAAAACAGACGATGGTGGACGGTGTCCAGCCCAGTCACCAGAAGAAAATGTTGGCATTGTGCATTTCTGCAAACCACAAATACGTTACATGTGTCCATGTATCATATGTAAAAGCTGTTTTTTTTTTACAGACATCACTGTGTTTCAAGCTGTGTTTTCCTAATCAAGTGGTTCTTGTGCCTTAACCTAACCTTGTGTTAAATACATCAGGGTTTCTAACACATTCATTTATTTGTGGCAGTCCACCATGATCAAAACATCTGCCACTTCAAATTAATTATCTTTTTTTGGAGTTGGGTTATTCATTAAGAGCGCTATATAAAACCCAGAAATCAGTTAGCATTTCAGTATCTCGGGTACCCTCGTCTTAATGTCAATGTTTTATTTTAAATGAGTTTTTGGTTAAAAGCCTTGAATAAGATCTGCGGTTAACATGCATTTAGGCTTCAAAAATCCTGAAATGTACAATGCCAACATTTATTCTAGCGATGGGATTGATCCTGCATGGCAGGACAGAGCATAAGCTCTCAAACATTAGTCTCCCAGACATATATGACACAACTGATTTGTCAGTTGTAAAAGGGCTTCTTTTCATCTTTTTTTTTTTTTAAATCTGTAACCTCACAAAATAATGCAGTATGAAATACTCCTGGCCCTGGATCTGAAGCTGGGCTAGGTTCCTTTTGTGGGTATTGAGCTAGTTGGCAGGGCATGCTGTTTGCAGCTTAAATCAGAGCTGGTAAACACACCGTTTAATCCTTTCCTTGCATTTTTGGTCTTGTGTTTTAATTTTTGAGAGGGTAAAAAAACAAGAAACCAAAGCTTGACAGAGACAGGTTTGCTGTCCCTAGTTACGGTTGCTAAGCTCTGATTGGTGAGTATTTTCTGAATCATTGGCACATGCATTCCCATGACGGATATTTGCTGTGTAAACAACAGTTTACTTATTATTTTATAAAGTTATAGGAATAATAAGAGGATGATTTAAAGTAATTTGTATATGCTGCAAGTTCAGTTTGCAGTTTTGTGCCGAAATTCATCTGCAGTATAAAAAATAATGAGAAATGGTTTTAAGTCTTGACAGGTTTTTGGAAACAAATTTATTAACATTTTCACCTCTCTGGACATATTTCTGCTACATGTATCTGCTACACCCTCTGTAAATCTGAGAGGCCTGCTAATTTTTCTATTATCTGCAGGTAGAAATGGTCGGTTAATGACCGATTTTACACAAGTGTGACAGTTGTGACTGATGAATTTTTAAAAAGATCTACCCAGCCCTTGTAGATGCTCAATTATCTGTATTTTACAGCTAAAACCTGGATCAAAAGTTAGTATAATGATTGACTGTAATCTATCAAGCAACTGTTTTTATGGCATTGAGCAGTGTAGCCCTTCAACTTTGTGCCATTTCAAAGTAAAATGCTAACTGTCTACAGAGCAGTAGGGTTGTTGCTAAAATCTCAAACAGGTTGAAACAGCTGCAAGTGAATCCGTGAGGACTTCTTGCATTCAGGCCTACAATTCATGTGTTCTGTGTAAATGTTTGGCACATAAAGTCTTTCTGACAATTTCAGAGCAGATGTATGAAAAGCAAACTGACAGTGACAGTGAGTGCTGTGCATAGCCAGCTCTGTAGAGCACTTGAAGGACCCGAGTTAAAATGAATCAATAAAAACACCTTTAACACCTTGCTTTCGTGAACATATAATAAACGCTTCAGAGTGGATTTTCATACAACATGCTTACAAGAAACTCTTAGGCAACACAGCTTCTCAGCAACTCTGAACAAACGTCTGCTTCCTTACAGAGGTGGCGTTATCACTCTACCTGCCATCATCAGGGCGTCTGCGGAGGTTTGGGGGAAGGACACGAACCTTGACTCTCAAAGCTTGCTCCTCGTCCAGGCCACTGCAAGGTAGATTATCACAAAACATAACACATTAAAAAGGCTTTGTCTGTCTGTGATAACTAAGCAGGTCATTTCTCTAGTCCTCAGGATGTACTGTGATCATAGGCAAAAAATAACGTCATCAAATTATTGATTGTGTTTAGGAAAAGTATTTTGGCTTAAAAAAACCCAACATTGTCACCGCAACCATCGGTTAAAATGCCCAGATGTCTTGCAAAAAAAAAAAAAAAAAAAAAACACCCAGTGTTTGATGCCACAATTGCAGCTGGAAATGCCCTGATAATTAGCTTAAAAAGCACCTGTTTTTCCTGATGTCGAGCCAAAAGACACATGGTTTTAGTGCCACATTTGGGGCTGGAAATGCCCCAATGTCTCACTAAAAACATCTGGTTTTGGCACCACAATCAAAGCTAAAAATGCTGCAATATTTAGCTAAATACCACACAATTTTGGCCCCACAGTCACTACTGGAAATACATCAATGTCTTGCAAAAAAACCCTAAAACAAAACACCTGGTTTTTGCCCCACAAAATATTGGCTGGAAATGCTGCGATGCAGCACCTATTTTTGTTGTTTGTTGATGTCAGTGGTTTGCATCTTGGCAGTCATCTTTTTTTGTGTTGTTATGATATGTATGAAATGTACTATGCCAATATTTTCTTTTGGCAGCTGGGTTGATGCATTTGCACATCCACAATGGTTGGAAATACGCAATTGTAGCGCTGACAATTTCCTCCTATCTGATTTAGGAGTTTGTTGATGTACTTTGCCTTCATACTGATAAATGCAACAATTTTCAACATTAGCAGTTACAAGATTATAGTATCGTCTTTATTTTTGAATGTTGACACTAATACAACTGTATGGCAGGGCTGAGTTGTATGCCATGATACAACAGTTGGGCTCAGACTTTGAGTATGAATCCTACACCTCCCGTAGGCCTAAAAGATGGTTGGAAAAGTTTGCTCCGTCTTGGAGCGCTGTGTCTGTGAGGCTGTTAGGCAGTTACCAAGGATTCCTGCATTTTGCACAGTGGGGGAAAAAAGACGGTGATGCGATAAGGCTGCATTGATCCAAGGGGGATTTTAGCCTTCACAAACTCACAACGCTATCCAAACATTGTTAGACACCTGCGAAAACATACGACTGCACAAATTATCCCCAAGAATACATACACCTATAATAAACACAATCCAAAGTGACTATATTCCCATATTCTTATGCAGCAAGTGTTTCTTGCAGAGTAATGTTTTACAGGAAAATTTATTTTTGCTTATGACCACAGTTTTTTTGTTTTTTTTTACCAATGCTTATAAAGTAGATGTACCACTGAAAATGGGTAATCACCTGTATCTTCCTATTCGTCAGATGAGGAGAAGGTGTGGCAAAAGAGGAAGAAACATTGATAACATGTAATATATGATATAACATTTGAAGGGAAGGGGACACAGTTAGCCTTCCAGCATTTGTGAAACTGTTGTACAGGAGTTAGACTTATTATTAGCTGGCAAATTAGACACTAAAGCATCATCAACTGGGTATTGTTTGCAGTTCACTTAGAGCGCATGACCTCTGAGGTGCTACATTTAAAAACTTGGCCCTGTTGCTGTTGTTCCAAAAAAAAAAGCTCCACTGTGCTAATTAAACCACTTCACATCTCTTATTCATTTCTGCATGAATAACAAAAACATGAAAAATGTAACTAAGACAGTATTATAGTTGTTAAAAAGCACCTAATCAACCTAGGCTGGCTGAATGCATAGAGATAAAAAATAATATAGATCTGTTCCTGTGACTCTTGGTAAAAAGACAATACATTTCCCCTTAAAAATACCCCATAAAGCTAATTGTTTGTGGTTTGTTTGGGGGATATTCACAGAAAAATACCCAAATTTTCACCAAAAATATATAAATGCAACACTTGTTTTTACTTCCAATTTTGTGAGTTTGCCACCTTAGAGTAATAAGGTTCCATCTACTTTCTGAGCAGTTTTGAGATATTGAGCTTCAAATATTTGCCATTCAAAATAACAAAAATGTAATAATGTTAACAAATTGTCACAGGATAACAAAATATGAATAACTCAATTTTGGCAAAAAAGTGTCAGATAGAACCTTATAATTCTAAGGCGAGGAGTTGAAATAAAAGATCTGTGACTTTTTATGCACACAAAAGGCTTATCTCCTAAAAATTTGTTCATAAATTTGTTGAAATCTGTGTTAGTGAGCACCTTTTTAGCCACACCAGATCGAGGCCATCGAGACCAGCCAACCAAACAGCTGGTGCAAATGTTGCATGACGATCTTGCAAGTGAAGAAGCTGGATGTCACTAGACAGGTTAGATATACTACCAAATCCTCGGCAAAGTGCTTTATAACAGTTGTAAACAAAATTTGAGAGAACTAAGCCTTTAATTTGAATGGAAAAAGTATCACTTGCTTCAATTCATGAAAATTGGGAGCAAAAACAAAAATGTTGCGTTTATATTTTGGTCAGTGTAGAAGGAGTAGACTGGATGGACATTTGTATGTCCCAGTGTACCAGACACTTTTTCTTCCTGCTGTAAGTGAAGGAGAACTGTTCAGAATGTGTTTTCAGTAAAAGTAAATCAAGAGAAAAACAGCTGCTGATTATTAATTGAGGAAAAAAACGAACTAAACGCAAATGCAAAACAGCAAATAGGATGTATTACTATTTCATTTTTACCTCAATTGTTGCATTTTTTTTCCATTTCAGATTGTCTCCCGTTTTCTATTCTTCAAAACAAATACAAGTGGGTTGATGATTTTTTTTAATAAGAAAACCAAACAAGAAGGATAGTGTAATCTCCATAAAGGAAATGAAAGAAGCAGCTCAACTAGACAGAGCTTAGATTGCCTTCAGAAATGTCAATCTGATGTTGTTTCCTGCACTGTATTGCTCAGCATTTGTTCTGGTCAGTGTCTTATTTAGGAGCTTCTAGAAAGCTCTGTACATATGAGGTCTTAGAGACTGGGGAAAAAGGGAGTCGGGGAGAAAAAAAAGTGTCTGTACCTCTCCCAGAGCGTGCCAGTGTGTGATAGGCTTCCGCGGGTAAGCCAACATTTCATTCCAGTGATCTCGTCCAAGACCCTCAGCGTCTGGCCCGGTGCGACACACGCCAATCACCTCGTTGTGCCCAACTCTGTTAGTGGCAAAACACACACGTAACGCACATTTGGATGCACATTGTGAAGCTTCTTGTAATCCTGGAACGGACAAAAATTATGACTAAACTGAAAAATAAATGCGTATTTCACTGTGTCTGGATTACATAAATGTATCAAAAAGTAGCTGGAAGTTCATCAAGATGCATCACACATCTTTCCCCGGCAGCACAGATAATCTATACAATCAGCACAATTTCAACGTGGACAAATGAGAAAAGTGCCACCAATTCAGTATCTGACTAAATGTCTCCCCTTCTGTTTTTGAGATACAGTATGATGGCCAGAGTGGTGTTTTTGCACAAAATTATGTTGCTACATTGAAGTTGACCTTAAAGCTTTTGGATATAAAATGTCATCATTTTAAATGTGAAACTCTGCTATAATACTAATGTAATTAGCATAGTGATTCTTGAGTTATGCCCAAAAACATGTTTCGTGAGGTCACAGTGACCTTAAATATCTTCTGATCAGTTCATTTTTGAGGCAAAGTGGATGTTTGTGCAGAATTAGAAAACATCTCTTGAAGGCCTTCTTGAGATACTACATTCACCAGAATGAGTAATAGTGACCTTTGACCGCTATATTATCATCAGTTCATTACTGAGTACAATTGTATGTTAGTGCCAAATTTTAAGAAACTCTCTCAGGGTATTCTTAAGATATAGTGAGAATGAAACACAAGGTCACAGTGACCTTGACCTTTGACCTATGACTACCGAAGTAGAATAAGTTCATGCTTGACACAGAGTGGATATTTGTGCCAATTTAAGAAATTTCCTAAGTTGTTCTTGCGATATCACATTCATGAGAATGAGATGGATGCAAGGTCACAGTGACCTTTGACCATAAAAGACCATTTGACCATTCGTAATTTAGTCCAAATGGATGTTTGTGCCAAATTTGAAGACATTCTTGCAGGGTGTTCTTGAGATATCACATTCATTAGAAAGAGATAGATGCAAGGTCATAGTGACCTTTACCTTTAACCTATGACCACCAAAATCTGGTCTGTTCATTGCTGAGTGGACGTTTGTGCCATATTTGAAGTAATTATCGCTTTCACAAGAATGGGGCGGCCGGACAACTCGAAAACATAATGCCCCCGGCCTCGGCTATCATCGGTGCAGAGACATAAAAACCAATTAGGCGCCTTCCAAGAGCAGCCTGATCAGTTTAAATGATCATTTTCTGTGTTTGAGAGCTTCTGTTGATCAGTGTTCCCAATTTTTTCTCCATCTGTGGACTGTTTTGACTTGTAGTTAAAACATTAGCATGTGCTGTATCTCGTGGCCGCTGAACTCACCGATCATAATCCATCACCATGATGGACAGACTGACTTGTTCCACGTTCTCCGGGGGAATGTCAAAGATGATGGCCTCGTTGTACACGGGATTGAGCGTGCTTTTCTTGGTGGTTGTTTTTCGCTTCTTTAACCTCCGTCCATCACATATGAGGTAAACCTTCACGTAAGGGTCTGGAAGACATGTTTACGGTCATATGATGATATCAACAAAACTAACAATGCAAAATGTCAAAGGAAACAATGCTGGATCTTCCCTGCAGCTGTCTTTTAACATTCAGGTGTTTAGACGCTTGACATAATAACTTTATTTTTCACAGTTACAAGTAAAACCAAGACATATTCTGACAGACTGTAATAAGACGGATTCATTAATTTGTTCTCACCGACCTCCCTACGTCTCTTTCCCATTTCCATCATAAGTGGCCACCTGCTGCCTCTTTTCAGCTAAGTTTGATTTATGGCTCAGTGTGTGCTTTTGATGTGAGCCACATCTTATTTGCTGTCAGGTTACCTGAAGAGCCTGTGATGTCCATGGCTTTGAGGTTTCTGCATTTGATGACTGTCAGGGTCATTCTCCCTGCTGTGGGGAGGTAGCACAGCGAATACATGATCTCTCCCAGGTCAACACTCTCCTGGAGGACAAAAAGACAGGCATTTTAAATATTTTGACCACGTTCTGTGAATCAAAATGCCAAAGCAAAGGAGTGAACAGCTATAAGGAGATTATACTTTGTCAGCTGATACTTAAAATAATAGCAGCATGGCATGGCAGGCAGTTATATTTATCTCCCTCAATGGAGCCATAGTAACAGAAATAGCGTCACAGGTGAAAGGCTTTAGTGATGGCGATGTCAGTCGGTCCACTACTTTGGTCCAAATATCTCAAGACTCAGATGGTTTGCCATAAAATTTTGTGTTTACAGAAGTAGTCATGAAGGGATTAAGTGTACCATCATGTGGGGTCTTTCCTTTCCCTTCATGTACGCCAACTATCTTAAATAATATTTGAATAGAGTTTTAATCTTACGTGTTTGAAAAATGCCGTGGCAAGCGGGAAAGGGAAATATATATATATATATATATATATATATATATATATATATATATATATATATATATATATATATATATATATGGGAAATTTGAAATTTGAAAATTTATCCATGAAAATGTATTGGAACTACCTACATAAATAACACCAAAAGTTACTTATAATAAATAATACTTATCACTTATAATAAATAAACTTATAATAAATAAATTATGTTCGGAGAACAAAGCGAAGCATGACGCATCTTTCTTTTGAATCAGAACTGGGGTCGTGTTTAAGAATTGAACTCTTGAGAGACTGAAAGCCTTCAAAAGCACCTGAAAGCGGCTGCATAAGCTTTTTTCTTTATATCTAATAAGCAAAGTTTTATCGAAGACTGCTTTAAATATTCATCAAATGTATCACTGAATAGTACAATTATTTTCCTAAAAAATCTGCAGTAGAATTACTTACTTCTGCCTGCAAATCTTTGAAAATGCTACATTTGCCTTAAAGCTCTCTCATACACACTTTAAGATGAAACATCAACACGTTAATCTCAAGTGAAAGTCCACAAAGTAACTGAAGCCGCCTGCAGGTGCATCAACACAGGAGGAAGCTTTCAGGTTAATCCATAGCCTGCAGCTAGAGGAGGTAAATACTGTGTGATCCTCATACTCGACAAGCAAGTAAAGCTCAGGAATGGCTGAAATCATACTCTGTTGACTTAAAGAGCAAAAATCTTACATATTTAACTCTCGATATGTGAATACACCAGAACTAAGAATTTATATGTCTTTAGTTTTGCTTTTTGCTTGAAATGTTCTAAACTGAAAACAGAAGAAACAGTTAAGCTTTTTTACCCATGTTGATATTATTTACATTCTTGTTACTGTAGATTAGCACACATCACGTGGAAAAACCGCTGTTGCGGCTTTGTATGTAATGTATGTCCAACAAAAATCCTGTTCTACGTGGTTCTTGAACTCAGTAAGCACCAAAGAGTCAATTTATCCACCACAGAGCCTCTAAATTGTACATCTAACTTTCAAAAGATGTTGTTTAGTGTTTTTTAATCTCCATTTTCTTGATTTACATCAAGATTTGTTGTTGTTAAACCTAGGTAACCTGAGAAAATTGGTTTGATTTCTTTTGGAAAAAGGCAGTGAGCAATTTAGTAAGAAATTAGCTAGATAGAATAGAATTATTAGATATTATTCAAAAAAATAAAAAAATCTCCAGGGAACTATCATTTTCAGGTAATTTTCTTGTAACTTTATACTAATTTCTTGCTCATTTTTGGGCACATCGCGTATAATGCATAATTATCTCTTTTCAAAGTGTAAGAGGGCAGTGGTGAGACCGAGTCATTGTTTTGCAAATCACAAGTAAGTGACTAAGTATTTGGACTCAAGTCTTAAAATCTAGTCCTAAGTCAAAACAGGCAAGTTGAGTTTCGAGTCCTAAACAAGTCATAATGCACTCTTCATCAAATGTAATGGCACTTGAACAACAGAGTAAGTTTGTACTAGTTTTGTGGAAGTGTAATGGTAGTTGTAGTGTTGTCTGTAGTTTTTTGCCTGCAGGATTTGTATAAAGTAAATCAAAGTCCTCAAACTCCTGACTTGAATACACAGTGCTGAAATCCCAAATGAGGTAATAAGCTAAGCAAGTACTCACAAGTCATACAATCAAAAACAATAATGTGTTACCATTCTTTAAATGGTTAGATTAAGAATAACAATTAATGATCCTAATTACTTAAGTGCTTTTAAGAAACAGCCTAATATAAAAAACAACCTTTGTAATTGAAAGCCAATAAATAAACAGCATAAAACGTAACTGAGAAAATGAGAATCATCTCTCGTCAGTCTGTATGCAAAACTAAATATACACCTCTTCTTTTGCTGTTATATAGCCTACAGAAGCTTCTGCAAACATGAAAACAATGGCTCAGTGTTTCACAATGAAGCCATTCATTAATGAAGCAGAGGCACTTGAGTAAATTGCGATAAGTGTTAATGTGGGAGTGAAACACACTGTGGGGTAGAGTACCAG
Source organism: Plectropomus leopardus (assembly GCF_026936395.1). Lineage (NCBI taxonomy): Eukaryota > Metazoa > Chordata > Actinopteri > Perciformes > Serranidae > Plectropomus > Plectropomus leopardus. The sequence continues at coordinate 5,950,819 of NC_142197.1, forward strand.
ATCCTCTTTTAGAAAGAGTTCATATGAGGACATACGCTACACCCCGTAAAATCCTAAAGCTCAAAACCATGTTCTGTGATCAGATAATTTTACTCTCTGTTGCTGTTTTTATATCTGTGAAATATCCTGCAGTTTCTGGAAAATGTATGTGGGCGTTTGGCTGATGAAATGTATTCCCCAAAACATTTAAATTATGCAATGCGTTCCACCTGCTTCTTTTGTGGAACGATTTTGATGAATTCAGGCTCTTAGGGGTGATTCAGTGCAATGCTTAATGTTTAGACCTTTCTAAAAACATCTTATGTTTCCATTCACTCTGTAAAGTCTGGAGCAACATTTCTCACATAGCAACGCTGTCCACACTTGGCAGTGTGTTAGTGTGAACGCCAACTCACTGTAGTCGCTGCATGAATATCCTTCCACACCACTGCCTCCCTGGAAAGATCAGAGAGTTCAAAGAGGTTGTCCACCACCACCTCGCCAATCATGTCGTGGCTGGTGAAGCGGTCAAAGTCGTAGACGCTGAAGTGCAGCTTGCGGTTGCAAATCTCATCGTACACTACGGGGAAACAGAAGGTCTCGTCAAACATGGGGTTCAGATTCTTGCGGTGGACGCGCGTTTGGAACTTCTTCTTCCTTTCCGGTAGCAGGTAGATCTTCACGTACGGGTCGGAGGTGCCCGTGAAGTCTTTGGCAGGCAGGTCCAAGGCCTTGAGGATTCTCACCACCAAAGCTTGCTCCTCATAGTCGTAACGCAGCGAGAAGCTGAGCTTTCCGCAAGTCTCCACGGGCTCTTTGGCCTCGTCCTCCGAGTCCACAGATTTCTGCTTGTAGAGTTCGGGCTTTATTCTTCCGATGCTCACGGTAGAAGACTGGCGGAGAGGCACTGTGTCCATGCTGAAGTCAACGCTGGTGACATTCATCTGACGAGGCAGGTGGCGCCGGAATGAATTGTGCCTGTTGAAAAGGGGAAAGGGCATCTGGTGAATGTCTCAAAGTGTCAGCGTTATGCATGAGTGCCTTTGTTATGATGGGCGCTAATGGTTTGTCAGGAGAGAGCTGCGTCTGAAAAACATCATGCATAATAATGTGGTGCTCATGGAACATGCGTTGACATATAAACGTCTGGTTAAATTGCTGCAAAAATTGTCTTTGGATGGTCTTTAGTCTTCGGGAAAGAAGCACTTTAATCTGGCTGAGAATCATAAAACTGAACAACCATCTGACATACTGCAGTCCCAAGACAGCACTTAACAGTAATGACTCCTTGAAGGATATCTTTCGATGTGCTTGATGAGTGTGGGCAAGTCATAACTGAAAACTCTCTCACAATGACCTGCCAAATGAGGTCAACAAATGATACACATACTATATTATCCTTTTTATGCCAAAAATCAAGACTCAATAACCATAAATTTTTAGACAGCCTAAGGCAGGGATGCTCAACTTGCTTTGCTCGAGGGCCACTTTTGCAAAATGACAAGACCAGTCAAAGCAGCCCCATATATTTTTCTAGGATTTTAGCACATTTCTAGGATTTTCGTACAGCTCCAAGATTATAGGTCATCTCTTGGATTTTTAGGATGTTTCTAGGGTTTAAGAACATTTCTAGGATTTTAGGATGATTTTAAGCCACCAAGTTCTAGTCACCACTGTACATGGTAAAAAACATCTCCAGCATTCAGATTTAATCTCTTGTATACAAGTTACCTGAATGCTGAAAATGTCTGTGAAACTGAAGGATCTTTTGAAAAAACAACGGCCCTGTTCGATTCGCCAATCTTGTCACCTAGCAACTGGCCCTCCTCCTTTCTGACAGTAAAACAATCATAGCAATCTGACAGCCGTGGCACAAATAATATGGCACTTGAAAACTGAATACTGCTCTAAAAGTATTGTAAACAACATAGAAGGCTGCATGTTGTGGAGCCAGTGTTTGGTTTGTCTGTTTTGGGCTACTGTAGAAACATGGCGAACAACTTGGAAGAGGACCTGCTGTGTATGTCGGTAGGCCTACAAACCGCTCATTCTAAGGTAACAAAAATACAACGATTCTTATTTACTCTTGATTATAAACGAATTAAAACATACAGTAGTTATTAATATTGTATACAATTTCCAAACGATGCCCTAAAACAGTATGTGGGCTTGAGCAAAGAGCATATTGTAGGTGTTTTTGTCATTATAAGGAAATAATCAGTGAGATCAAGAATCACTTTCCAAAGAGCAGCTGGAAGACAGTAGGCGTTGTAATCTTTAACCTTGCCTCTCTGTATCCCTGGTGGGTGTATAGGTCATGAAAGACATTGGTCTCAATATAATTTAATTAATGAGCCTAACGACAAACCGAAGCAATTGTCAATAACGGCTTCCTCTGAGAAACTGAGCGCAGCTGCCTGGTGCGTCTCACCAGAAACCAACCTTCCACCATGACAGCTCCCACCCCACAGCAGTGCTAATTATGGACGTTCTAGTTTAAACACAGTGCCGGAAAACAAAGGGAAGCGAGAGCTGGTTGTTTAATTACTGTGGCTGCTTCCCACCATTTCCACATCAGTTTGTCTCTCGGACGTAAAAGAGATTATAGGGTTCTAGCTGAAGCGAGGAAATATATCAGGAGTCCCGATGATGAGATTTTGTGCGGTCAGAGAAAAATGCTGGAATGTTACAACGTACATTTACTCAAATAATGTATTATGGTATTATAGTATTTTCTTTCATTCTACTTTATACTTTTACTGCACTATATTTCAGAGGGACATATTGTACTTTCTACTTCACTGCATTTAACAGAACTCTTTAGTTACTTTACAAATTAAGATTTTCGCATAAAATAATTTAAAAATAAGATTTAAATGCCGTTTTGTAATAAATTACATATAAACGTAATTACCACTTTGTCCAACTACAACAATTAGTTAATTTAACAGTCTACTGACAAAAAATTAATTGCCAACTATTTTGATAAATATTTAAAATAATATAATAATGCCCCCCCCCCGTTTTTAAATCATTACATTTTTGTTGTTTTATTTATAATTCAATTTTTTTTTGGGAGAGTACTTTTTTGTTTTGAATTTGGGTGGTGTTTTAATTTTTCTCCAGTAATTTTTATTTTTAAATTTTTTTAAGGGTTTTGAAGTGTTTTTTTGTAATAATTTTAAGGTTTTGGTGGGCTTTGTTGTTGTTGTTGTTGTTGGGTTTTTTTTTTTTACAATTTTTCTAAATTGGGTTCTTTTACTTTTAGCACATTTTTATGATTATATTCACTGTGTAGTATTAGTACTTTTACATAAGTAAAGGATCTGAATACTTTGTCCACCACTGTCAGAAAGTGCAGGAGGCACACAATTCATCATGTGCAACTGTGTCTCAAGGTCAGCGTTAAGCCCCTGCTGCTCTGTAACACGTGCCAAACCATGTCGAGGACAGCGTCACGAACTGTCAGGACTGTTTTTGCATTTGTGTGTGCTCCTGTTGCATGGATTGAGGACACAAACCAAAGGAGGTTGAAAAACGCTGCCATTGTCCTGTGATTGTCTGCACCAGACAAATAGCTTTTGATGATTATGTCCTCATTGTATGAGCAGACAGGGAGGGGTTGTGACTGCGGTGGGTTCGTGTGAGGTACCTGGAGGAGGAGGTTGGCTCTGTGGTCTGCCTCTGGATCTTTGCCTGCTGGCTGAGCTTCTCCCTCAGGGCTGTTTGCACCTCGGCGGGGATGTCCGGAGACGTCTGGCTTATCTTCATGGCCGCCTCCAGGAGCTTTACAGTACTCCGTCCGTTCACCTTCACCTCCAGCGGGTACTTCTTCTCCACCTCCGCCGCTTTGCACTCATTGACCAGCGGGGAGCTGGGCGGAGGCACGTCGGGGAACCCCACGTGCAGGCCATTTTCAACGTGGGCCGACAGAGCCTTGCTCCTCCAAATGGGCCAGCACAGCTTCCAAAAGACAAAGAGAGAGACTACCAACAGGGCGAGGCCACAGAAACCCACGACCACAGCAAGGAGACTAATAGAGATGTCTACATGTAACCATGGAGAGACCCATAGAGGAGGACAGAGACACAGAAAGGGAAGAAGCAAGCAAAATATGACGGACAAACATGCAAGGGAGAAAGAGAAAAAAGGAGAGAAAGCCAGCTGTAAGAAAGAGGGGGCAGCATGTGCACCTGTTTGTAAAAGCAGGACAATATAAAGTCATTTAAACCTTGTCAAAGAGCTGCAGCATCAAGAGAATCACACATTCAGAAAAGAAAGTGGGAAAAAAATCTGCCCCCGATATTTCCTCCAGTTATTGACATTTAAATGCAAAGTTTGCACAGTCATATGCAAAGAAGATAAATTCATGCAGCTTTTCAAAAACTTGTTAAAGCGGAAAGCGATAAGATTTCAACTTTTCACTTCTACCCCCACCAAGCATCCTCATCTCGTATTATGGTCGACACCACTGTCGCAAAACTGGCGAGATCACGCTTTCCTCAGAGCTGAGCACAGCATCGAAGAGAGAATTAAAAAAAACATGTTTACTGGAGAGGTTAACTAATTTTGTAAACCGATAGCTTATGTTACGTAGCATTACTTGATTTTGACCGTTGCTATGGACTCCATTCGTCACTGATCACCAACAGTCAGCTGCTTTGAGTAAGAACTCAGCCAAAATATAGGTTTGAATTGCAGGGTAGGGGTTTTACGCAATATGGTTGGAAGATTTTAGCTATGTGGCAACTTTTTACCTAACTTCATGGCATATAGTATAATTGCTTATATAAATGTGACTTTCATTTTATATTCCCTACAATAAGTCATAAAACAGATCAATCAACCTGTTATTGGGGCTCTTTTTCTTTTGCTATGCAGAATTTCTGCAGTTATGCTACTTGTGCCACCCTCTGCCATTTCCACTACTACTATGTACAGTAATGAAAACTGCAAAATCACTAGTTAATTAGTTAAAATTACTCCTCTGCTGCAGTTTGCTTCCTGCTTTTGTTGCGCAGTGGTTGACACACTTCCTTTTGTGCCATAAATCAATCCTTCATTTTTCCCAGGAGATCATACCAGGTGGCTGGCTGAATTACAAAGTGAAAGCTGAGCTAATGGCAAACCAGTTTTAATGCAGCCTTTTCATTGTTCTGTAGTCATTACATTGTACCATTATATTCCGAATTACATGTTCAAGCAAAAAACAATCTCTGGAGGCTTTAATTAAACTGACATTGACTGTAAAGTGAAGATTGGAAAGGAGACGGGAGAAAGCAGAATATCACATCTGTTTTCCACCTGTTGCTGTTTCATCAGTCTAGACTAAACTGCAGCAAGATGCGTAACAGGTAGAGAAACACTTTTTCAACAGTTTAGCGCGAAAAAAATACAAAGAACTAAGTGGTGTGATAAAGTTTCAACAAGTGAGAGCTGATGTCTCCTTTTTTCCAAACGCTGCAACAACTCATTCTTTTCGAAAGGAAAAGTGATTAATTTAGGGGGTTTGGGGGAGATAAATAATGACTTTATTGCATTTACCTGTGTGTCCTTTACCTGGTATGTTGCTCTCCAGAGGAAATATGTCCGCGCATTTCTCCCGGTCAACGTGTCCCGTGAGACAGAGTTCCGTTACGATCTGGAGAGCCCTTTGGCACAAGGTGATGCTGTCCTCCGTCCGGACACTCATGTCTCTCCTGTTAAGCCATTGCACGCCGGAGGAGCCGGGAGGGCGGTGGTTCATTTGGGCACCTTTTTTTTTTGGTTTTATGCACTGCAGAGTGCAGCCCGTCCGCGCGAGACAGCAGGGAGGCGCGCTGCGTCCTGATCCATATCCAGCGCGCAACGAGGAGCGACTGACCACACGCGCTCCCGGTCACTGCGTTTGAGGAGCAGGCGGCGGGGTGTGGGAGTCCACCCCTGGCTGCGTCCAATAGCGACGCGCATCAAGTGAATCCGGTTGGTTGATTGCAGTAATGAGATTACTTTTCTACTAACGACTACAGAGTTTCCCCCGTGGCGACCTGTGCGCGTGTGTCCGCCCTTCGTCCAGCACACGCTGCTTTATAGACTCCGGTCCTCCCAGCCCCCAACAGTCTTTGTCCCCTGCGACCCTGCAGAGTGTGAAGAGGGTGATAAATAGAAGATAAAAGGTGGAAGGAGTGCAACAGGTGCTCAGAATAACTTTTATTTAGCAAACATATAAAAGCATCCGGTGTTTTTATCATTGCCTCAGTAAATCAGGTCGAGTTTCATCAGTCATCAGAGCCTTATTATTCTGTTTTCAAAGAGCCACGTGACAGCGATATCCCCTAAAGTGACATAACACTTTATGTATTGCTTATATATATGTGGAGTGTATCTCTCTATCTGTATTTATATATACAGTATATAGATAGATGGATGGATGGATGGATGGATGGATGGATGGATATGTTTTACTCTCATTTTTCACAGGTTGAAGTTAAAGATCTAAGACATTTTTATACTCCAAATAGATATATTACACTCAAATTTTGGTACAAAACCCCCCGAAAAAATAGACAAAGTTAAAGTTATTATAGATTTGACTGATTTTTCTTGTTATAGATATCACATTAATATTGTTATTGTGAACTTTTTTGGCCATAGTAACCATGTAACCATGAAAAACTGATACCGATGCTTTACATGATATTATACTTACTTTATTTTTTATAAATTTGTATGTATACTTATTTTACATACTTATATGACTGCATTTATATTATGTTTAGCATATATACATACACCACAACAATCTGACTCATTGAAGATTTATTTTTGCAGTGATACTCTTTTATAGTGATACTCACTCAAAATTGTACCCAATAGGGTGCAAGGTGGCCCGCTGACCAGTTTTGTTTGTTGCATCATATAACTAAAGTGACATAACAACACTTCACCAATCACTGACTTTACTAATAACACTGATGTCACTTTAAACACAAAAGTCATTGATGGTTGGCTCGGACAATTTAAATTACCCCTACCTTATTAAGACGAGGTCTGTCATAACTCCAGATGCATGATGAATTGACTTGTTAATATTGTTGATATTAATTCATTTTAATTTTAGGCCATTTTTCTGTTCTATATGTAAAGAGAGAGCACTGAAATGTCTAATTGGCCTCAGAAAAGAACAATATCACCAAGACTCCAACAGAGAAACATCCTAAATACTTTGATGTTCAATTCATTTTACTTAATTCTCCACCAGCATATAAATATTAGAACATTAAAAACAGCGTAAAACACAAATTACATAACATCATTGTCCCGACAACATTGTTGCCTCCTCTGCAGGAGCACAGACTTTATCCACCCCATTTTCACTGGGTGCTTTTATTATTTACCTTACACTTCATGCCAATGGGGGGCACAAACCCTGTAGCCAAGGGAGGCTGGAAATTGCACTGGCAAAAGAGAGAACAACAACAGCTGCAATGAAAGAGTGATGAATACAGCCATGGTTACACCAAGACTTTTCCCTGAAAGACAGAACAATGGAAATAACCCAGAAAATAAGCAAAAAAACCCACATTCAAACCAGCGCCACATGATAATTTTTTGCACCTTGCATTTCTAAAAATGTTACTTATCCTCACAATGAGTTTTTGTTGTTCATGTCAATGCATTTGAAACAGCTTGATTTTTGCATTTTTAGCTCCAATGTGAAAGCAAATATTAAATATTCTAACCTGGTCAATGGGAAAAATGGAAATCCAGTGGGTCCATACAGCCTTTCCATGCATATAAAGTGATATATACACATGTATGCTGTACATTTTAAATTGATGTCAAAGTATTATTGGGGGTTGGAGCGTCCCTCTGCAGCTTTACGTTCACCTCCTGTGGACTCATTATGTATGACCAGATTGACACATTACGTGTCTCTCCATCTTTTGGAGCATTACCTCTTCTGATACATGTGTGTATTCCAGGATTTATGTACCACAACCTCTATTTCTCAGCCAGACCTAAAGACATTCATGATCTCCAGTCCAGAGGATGGATTTTAAAGATATTAGTGATCCCCCTGACTTTTTTTCTATCGACACTGTGAAGTTGACATTTGTGAACCAGAGTGAAATCTGTCAACAGCTGTTGGATAAAGGAAAAACAGGAAAACGAGATCATTGGTGGTTTTATGTAATCAAACCAACAAGTTCTTATCCCAAGTCGATACATACTGCCAGTTTGCAGTGGACGTCTGCATTTACATACGATGCTCTAGGTATCCTCTTGCATCTACTTTTAACATTTTGGATTGCTGTGATGTGAACAGAATCACATGGTGGGATGACGCTGCACATGGTTATGTTTAGGCAACAAAAGCACACGGCAGCCAACGCCAGGACTTCAACAAAATGCTGGCATGAAGGGTTAGGATTCGGCTACAAGGGCACAGATGATTAGGTTTATGATATAGAGGCCGGACACCGGACTTTTGTATACAAGTCAAGTTTGTACAAGTGTGGACAAGTTTGAGATCCATCCACAGTCCCTCCTGCCCACCCTATAGAGACCTTAATGCTCCTTATATTTGTGCCAGAGTGCAATCCAGCACTCAGACTGAGTATTTCCAAATGCACCCTCAGAAGCCTCCAGACTACATTGAAAAAAACAGTTATTTTACTTCACTGAACTGGGCAGCTATGGCTCAGAGGTAGAGCAGGTCGTCCTCTAATCGGACTGTCAGTGGTTCGATCGCCGGCTCCTCCAGCCAACATGTCAAAGTATCCCTGGGCAAGATACTGACTCCAAATTGCTCCTGATCCTGCATCATCGGAGTGTGAGTGCGTATGAAAGGTTACTGAGTAGCAGGTGGCATCGTGTACGGTGGTTTCGACGACCTGTGTGATTGTGTGAGTGAAAGCACTTTGAGTGGTCATAAAGAAAAGTGTTATACAAGTGCAGTCCATTAACCATTTGGTCTACTGCTGCCTTCTATCAACTATTGTGTAAGGTAAAGGGATGAAAATACTGTAATATAGTGTAACTTAAAGCTGATACTGATGTTTTAGGTGGCTAAAATACACTTTGCTCTGGCCCCTGTATACTACACTACATTGTTTAGCTTCCATGCCAGTAGATTTGGTTTATCCATGATAATAGTAAAGCAACATAATGCATAGAATAAACACAGTTGAAACGTCAGGTAGGTTGGACCACTGTGTTTAACTATATCTCTGAAAAATGTATAGTTACGGCTGAAAATGACAACAGAAATAAACAAGTTTGTAAATTTTACATATCTCCGCAATTGAAATCAACTGCCATTTTTCTACTCCGAAGTGTGTTGTTGCTCTAAATACTGCAGCCTGGATCTTTAATTAATCAAACCAAAATCAGCCAAAATTATATTGTCATCAAGCACCATCATCAAGTCAAAATTTAAATCTGCCCAATATGTTTATCAATATAAACAGTTTAGTTTTGGCTGCCTGTGTGGCTGCAGACTCTTGTTTCTGTAGGATTTAGAACGACACTGCTGCATACGTACACAGTCAAAGTCATCACTTCTGCCCACTTTAGCTCGTTTCTGATCACAGATTAACATCCTCCATCAAAAATTGTGCCCACTTTCCTATACGGGGGATGTATCACTTTTTTTTGCACCATGGTGCCTACATCACGAAGCTAAAACCTTAAAGCTGTTTGGCAGACCTTCAAATTTGGGAATTAACCAACAGAAGGGCAAAATAATCAACTGCTGTACTGAATAGGAGTTGGCTAGGCAGACTCGATTCCACATCATGCTATTGATATGAACCACATGTGCATGCAGCCTGCAGGTTTGGCAGCCCGAACCATGTGGACTATAATGTAATCATTTAATATGACGGTGCTCTTTAGAACACCGAAGGATAATTAAAACATCTGATTGGAAGCCACCTGTGGCATTTTGCAGTCATGGATTAGGTCATTATCCATACTATACCAAGCACTGCGTCGACCTTTCATGAAGCGCTTCTGTGCATTCAACGTATCTCTTGTTCCCAGAGTGTTTTATTACCCATGGCAGTTTATTCTCATCCTTGAATGCTTGACATGAGGGACATGAATCCAGAAGGGGCTGTCTCCTAGACAACACCACATGTATTGTCAGTAAACTCTCTGAGAGATTGGCTTAATGTCTTGAGTTAATGTCCTCCGTTTATGTTCAGAGTATTGTGGAGTGAAATAAACAGCATTTGTGCTGCAGCCGAGCCTGCTGGGACATTTGAGTACTGCCTCGAAAATCATCTCCGCTTTAAAATACATCTCAATGGCAGTTATAGGTTACTAATTGGAGTGCTGAAACAAAGGAGGGTGATGAAAGGTTAGTGAGTGATTATGTTAATGTTAACTTGTTAACTCAAAAGCAATCACTGCCCACAAGTATTTTCTCCCAAACACAAACGAAAGTGAATTTAGAGCACCAACTGTGCCTCTAAACGATGTGAATTTCCAATTATCCCATCAGGAAGGATTTATGTTATAATCATGTCTGCATTGCAGTGTTGGCATAAAAGGTTTGATCTAGATAACTCAGGGGGAAATGTTACCATTTGTTCTCATTTTAGGGCCTACAAGCCCGGAGAAAAAAGTTCTCTTACATTGAGGTGTATGGTTAATGTTTGTTCGAGTCCAGGCAACTACAACAAGGCTACACGAAGAAGTTTAGAGAAATATTAATAATTAAAAAAAAACAAACTTTGTCTGATAGTAAGAGAAGGACATAAAATAACAGAATCTCAGATCAGTTGCCAGAAAAAAATGTTGGTATTATACATAAAATGTCACGGATACAATTTATGCTGATACTTACACTGAAACATTGTTTTAACAATGCTGTGTTTGGACACAAAAAACACTTTGTTATTGTGAGGAAAAAAAAACATCTTGGGGGCACAATCCCTGCTGGGAAAGCAGTGATGTCTCAGTAAAAAACAACCACTTTTTATGCCACTGTCTTGGCAGGAAGCAATGTCGATGTAAAAAAACAGTGACGACTTGCTAAAAAAACACCCATGTTTGGTGCCCAAGCCACAGCTGGAAAAACAGCAATTACTCGCTAAATCATATTCGGTTTTAATTTTTTGCTGATCTTGAACAGCGGCCTCCAATGTCGACGGAGGCAGCTCGTGTATTACATCACTTTGATAAATTGATGTAATACATACGACCTGGAAAGGTAATGTTTTTTTGGTTTGCTAAAAGGTGAATTGCCAACATTTTCTTCTGGCAACTGCGCTAGAAAGCTCCAGGTGGCATCTTCAGATGTTTTGTTTTGTCCAACCGAAAGTCCAAAACCCCAAAATATTCATTTTACTTTCATGTATGACAAAGAAAAGAATCAAATCCTCTCATTTGAGTTATTTGAACCTCCAAATATTTGACAGTTTTACTTTGAAACATTGCTATATTGACAATTTTGTGACAGGACATATGCCGTTTTTATGCTTTAACTTATTTTAACCTAAAGCATGATCTTTTGTCTAAACCTCCAAATAGTTTTGTTGCCTAAACTTAAAAATGAAACAAATCTATGTTAGTCTATGTTAATTTTGAAAATAGACTGTTATGCATTTAACAAGCAGAAATTCTTCATCGACCAAGCGTCAGTAGTTGATGAATTGGGAGTGAAAGTATATTGGTTGTGTGTGAACTTAAGAAGTGGCCCAAAGATTAGCAAGAAATAAGTAAGTAAAAGTATCTAAAATTAAACAAACAAAACAAAAAAAACAAATTGCATAGTAACAAATACTCGAAGATTTAAGAGGTTTAAGTTATTTGTGAAAGGTGCTGAAACTGATGTCGATCCAGGTTAAAGGGTCAAGCACCATTGCAATTGTTTCATAACCTTAATTATGTCATTATCTCAACTTAAACCATGATCTCTTCCAAACCATGTCATTTTTTAGGCCCAGATATCTCTAAAAACTTAACCATGGCAGACTCCGATCAGAAAACATTTCTGTTTTTTGCAGCTCTGATTTGAATAGAGGGCAAAGACAAATGGAGGGCAATTACAAATGACTCATTTTGTCATTTAATTGTTTGAATTATGTTTTCCTAAATAATGTGAACAGACAAGTGTGGCAGTCAGTCATGTGTATGATAGTCAAACACTTTTTTCAGTCTCTTTTGTCTTTGTGGTGGCCTCAGTAGAGGTTATTTAAGGCTTTGAAATTGATTGAAAGCAACACACTGGCTTTCTTCATGTCTCATAGATTATTACCTCTCTCTATAAATCCTCCGTCTCTAAATCTGATAGAATTTCTCACTGACACTTTGAAGCCTTTATCTTTCCATTGGCAGACGACTTATTAGATAGATGTACTCGGACAGTTTTGTTCAATAATTGGTCGCTAGAAGACTAAATTATCTTGAACTGATGTTCACACAAATCACATCAATCTTGACTGCACCACCGAGTTTTTATACCTATTATTTAATACAGATTGTGGTTTTCTGACAGTTGTACTCTATCTTTTCTCTCCTGGTAAAACACCAGTGTGTTTTTATATGTATGAATACATTCATATTATACATTATACATTCATATCTCTTGGAATTTAAATTGATTTCCAATATTCATATAAAAATTGTGAGAACTCTAATTTGGTCCATACTGAGAATTTCTTTTTAGCAAATTAGATGCTTCCCACACATCATTGAACAAATAACTGGCTAGACAATGAGATTAGGAGACATGGGCAGTGGTGTAACAGGAGCACCAGACATGAATTTGCATCTTATGTAAGATTGTTAAGGTTTTAGAGATGCTTTCAGTGAGTCCAAAATCCACCTCAAGGTTAAATGCAGCAGAAAATATTCAAAACAGTGAAGGTGCCAGTGGAAATTTTGTAAAGGAACCTGTTAAAGAAAAGATTATATCTCTGTTTCAAACTTTGTCTCTGTCTGTTGGGATGTGCAAGGACAGAGTCTGAGAATGTCAAATGTCATGGTAAATGTCAGAGGAGTTGGCCACCAAGATGGCAGTGAGAGTGTTTATATCTCTGATGGAGAGTACATAATGTTCAGTTTCTTCTGCTTACACAGAGGGGTGGATGATATGGACAAAATCTTATATAAAAATGTTATGTCATGGTAACAGTATATATCATACTATAGTAATTGTTTCCCGTAGATGTTTTTTTCAAGTCCAGTGGTAAACACAGTAAAAAAAAAAACCCTAAACAGACGCCTGGGATGACTGATGGTGTGGTTGGCTTCAGTCCAACGGCACTGGGAATCAGCAATTTAAATATTTGCGTTCAAATTTTTGTTCACTGTATTTTAAAAACTTAAAGTGAACACAACAAGGAGAGGATGTCTGCACAAGCTATGTAAACCTACAAAATAATAGTACATAATAAGCAAAGTGTGCATAAATTACTGCTGCACTTAGGCTTTCTCAGCTTTGAGAAAAATATCACATCATTCTCCTTACATGTCTCAGTTAAGAAAAAAGTGAATATATGGGGTTGAATGTTACACATTTTTTCTTTTTGGATGGTGGCACTATGGTCATTTTGCTAACCTATAACCTCCTTTTCCTCACTGCACTCATTTAAACCTGTAATCCCCTATTCTGACAGTGAGAGCAACAACAACACAATCAACACTTGCATGTGTCATAGCTCGCTGTAGTTGATTTAGTAAAGCAGAATTATTGACACAGGGTGATTTATTTTGAAATTTGACTAGGTTTGCTGCCATTGTTTTCTGTGACTTCCTGCGTGACTTGCTTTGCAGCCTGAAGCAGTCTTTGTTCAGTCTTTAAATGCTGCTCTAAAACAGTGGATTAATTGTTTTGAGTGTCACATGACCAACACAAAATGCCTCAATTCACTATCGGGGTTTAATCCATGCACTTTGGAAAGTCTAGAGAAGCATCACAATTATCTTATTTTATCCACGGGTAAGTTAGCAGAGCGCTAATTGAGAGGAAATCTCAGGATGGCAAAAGCATGACTCGCCCTCCTCTGTGTCTGATTGGCTGTCTAATATTCTTTCCCTGAACCTAATCAATTGTTAAGCGTTCCTGCTTTAGCGCCCTGACCGTAGTCAGCGAGCACAGCGGAGATTTGTTTACCTCCAGGGCTGAAGTAACATCAGGGTTAACTCCCTTCACTTTAACCAGCAGCTGGAAAACAACACAGGGGAGCTCCGCTTGGTCTTGAGAAGCAGCAGCGTTTATTAACTGAAAACTGTGACTTGCACTGCACATTTTCTCCCAAGCGGACCACTTTTACTGCTAGACACTCTGTCACTGGACCATTTACATCATACGCTCACACATACACACACTGCCCTGTCACTAAAGGAGCCATGCCACTCTTATAACACAACCTAACCAATGAAGGCACGGAGTACTAGCCAAGGGCAGGTCATGACTTCTACCTACTAAGTTGAAAAATACAGTGTATTTTGCCGTCCATCGCAAACGTTTAGGCTTGGCGGGGGTCTCGTTGGCCTGGCAGTGTGCCAGTCTTTTACCATCTGGAAAACTCCAGGTCAGGCTCTTAGTGTGACTCTTGTGCCTGCTCTGTGCTAACTTTCAAGGGCGTGGAGGCATGTTACCTCTGATGTTGCTAAGCAACCATAATCAGCACGGTGTCATGGCCTAATTACAAGAAATCCTGCGTTTGGAGCCAATCATCCTCCAGGCATTCAGTGTGCATTAAAATATTATCTGTGGGACAGACGTAAAGCTCTTGGTAGCCCTAAAATGTTCACGTTCTCCACCATATTTACAGTTGCATAATAACTGTAGAAGAAGAAAAGATATATGTCAGCTGTGATTAGTTGTTTCTTGTCAAATGATTTGTGCTGCATGTTGCTGCATTCCTAAAGTTGAACTTTGTCTCCTGGCTTGGGAACACTTGTGTGCTGCAGTGGCTCGGCTCTCGTTCTTGTGAGTTTGCCCTCTGCATTGAAAACAGTGGGTTTAATGCCACAAAAAACACAGCATGGTTATTGGCCCCTAACCACTTAAATCCTAGATTGACATCAGTTTTCTTTTGCTTTGTTCAGACACCTTTCGCAAGCTGTTCGACCCTTCAATACCAAATTCGACCAAATTCAGTCAACACGGAAACCGTAGCAAAATGGTGCGAACCTTTTTCAAGTTAAATGTACCCTTGGATTTGCAGAGTTGCATGAATCACGAGATCATGCAACAGTCCAGCAACATAACCCGCCCCAGTCCCAGGAACAGTTCTGCGCTTTGAAGCCAATTTGTCTTGGTGGCCAAACCTGTCTGATAACATTTTGAAAGTCTAGAAAAGCTGCAATATTAAATCATTTTATCCTGGTTTAAGTTAGCAGAGTGCTAACCCGGTAGTTAGCAAAAACAGCAAAAGTCTCTATGTGTGCTTCCTCTCAACGATGTGGAAGATCGGGTAACTTTATAACTGGGAATTTAAACTTTTCTGGCTGCCAGCGCTACTGAGCAAATTTCAAAGGAATAAATAGGCCCTTCCTCAACAGCTGTATTTAAGCTGAATAGGCTGTATTTTCATACATCCACCAGCCTGCCCTGAATAGCTCCTGTAGTAGAAACAATATTGCAAAAGACACATTTCTACCATCGCACTCAACCGTCACATGGTCCAACCCTACTCACACAAGAGGCTGAGCAGCCGGCACACTGAAGTGTCTCTTTTAGTTAAATCAAGCAGAGCGAATACAAGAAGAAACATTGTTTGGATGAACTCATCAGCATTTTTTTTTTTTTGGCATAAACAAATGAACACATCAAATTAAAAAGCAGGCTGTTCATCGTCTTCACTGTTATGATGTTGTTGTGATATTTCGGCGAAAGCAGGCAGCCAAGGAGCCTCGTGGGGACAGACATGCTCTAAGAACATGGTCTGTTACGTTGGCTGACATTAAGGGAGCCTGCGAGTGAGAAATGATTTTATCATTAACATTCATGAGTGGGAACATGGGTGGCTTACAGGGTGCTGCGCTGCTGCCTAAAACAAAACACACCCTGCACGCAGCACCCAAACTGCAGCCGTAATTGATTATTTTGGAGACAGTGAGAATACATCAGAAATCTGAATTCATCAGCACAACTTGGCGAGGAGAGCCAGTCCTCTGTGAATGTCAAGCACACTGATTGTGGAAAAGAGAAGCACAAAGAAACACTGGGGAAAGTGTTTGACCCTAAAGAGCTGGATAGTCTCTCTCGGCTGTTTCTTACCAGTTGTGACTTCAGTGTGATAATTGCTCCTGTTTGTTTTTAGTATTTCTTGACTTGCCTCCCTGTGTCAACCACAGAGGTGTGATGTGTGAGGCTGGATCAATTTGTTACTTAACAGTTTGATGACACCCTGGTCTGCACCCGTAGCAGGCTCCCTAAAAAGACTGTTTGTGTTAATTATTCTCACAACACTTGAGGCTGCTGAAGCCGGGATTTGTTGGCTCTGAGAACCATTTGGCAGATTTATGAGCAACATGACAAGGGATTATTTTCTTATGTTTACTCTCTCCAGAGAATGGTTGCCTCCATCTCAATAATATTTTTTTTAAATGAGAAAACACTGAGCTGGTTAAATACAAGAAACAAAATGAGGAGTATAAGTGCTTACTCTCAATTGCTGGTGAAAGTATGAAAATGAAGGAGGTTTTTATACAACAAGCAGATGAAAACAACACTTGTAATGTTGTGGACTTTAAAGGGATAGTTTTTAGTAAAGGAAAAGAGAAAAAAATAAAGGTTTCAAGGCTGCATATAATAATGTGCACACAGCGCTTGTGTGGACAGGATTTCTTTTTAGATAAAGGACGAAAGTACTCAGTTAAACAAAAATCAATGTGTACTAGGACATATACTAAACTACAAATCTACCGAGTGGTATGCAAAGTATCTGTAATTCACTCTACATTGACAAACTCCAAAATTAAAATGCTCTTACATGTACTGAATAGTGATAAAAACTGATAAGTACTCTTACCTGATAATAAATCTGTCCTTTTACTTGAGTCACATTTTGAAGTCAAGAATAAGTAAATGAGAATACTTCCACCACAGACGCATCATATTGAAACATAAGTGGTGAAAAATGTTTGTTTCACACAGTAAAGTTCAACTGTAAATTAATCTACTCACAAACTCACCAGTTATGCTGCAAAAGAAAATAAAATGCATCAGTAGCTTAGTGGTAAAGTGAAAGTCTGACTTGTGGTAAACCTCTTAAAAAGACATTTTTCATTCCCCTCATGAAGCCGGTCTGATTTAATCACGGATTACCTAATGGCTCTTTGGTTTAATTAGGCCATTTAAAGGTTAACTGCCAGGTCTGCGCCCACAACAGTCGGACATCTTTCACCACCGTGAACCTCCTGCACCAGTCCTGTCAGTTAGACCTGCGACTGTTACATGGTGCCTTTTTTTCCCTGTCTGCTCTTTTATACAAATAATGAGTTACCCAACGCCCATTCCCTGCATGTCGCCTTGCACATTAATGCTTACAGACATGTTTTTCACAGCGGGTCTCCATAGAGATGCTCATATTTGTTCTCCCACTTTGTGGCACATGCATCCAACATAGGATTCAATGAAATGATTTTGACTAAAACAAGAAATCAGTACATTTAAGCTCCTTTTTATCTGCTTGCTTTTCACAAAAAAGATATGTCTAGCATGCAGCTATGCAGTTTTGCATCTGTGACATATAAGGAAGCAGTATTTCATACTCCATGTGGGTTTTTTAGACTCTTCTGTTATGTCTCTTATCAGTTTTATTTATTTCTTGTATGGACTGGTATCTGAAATAATGCTGCATTCAATTTATGTCTAAAGTTGGAAGTCTGACCTGGGAATGACTATAGTTGACTATAATCCAGTACAAAAAGCCAGGTTTCAGCCAGGTTATCATCAGCATTTAACTCAAATCACTGCTGCACATAAGTGCTGCCTCACAGAGCTGCTAGATTCACTGTCGACTCTTAGTCTTGTTAATGTCTGACTGGTGAAATTCGATGAAAATTGCATCTGATAGCTGATAGCCACTGATGCATGTGTGTTTTGTTGTCTTTTGCATGCTGTGCTCCTTCATAAAGCTTAGTTTATACAGTATGCAGGTGTTGTAGCAGTTCTTTTTATTTTCTTGTAGCATTTTAACACCTGAAGAGGTAGAATTGAACAAAAAAGAAGATAGCCTTTAAGAATTATGCTTGCCCAGCAGTTAATGTGCCGCATTTCTGTCTCTCTCTAAACTGTTGACTGTGAAAATAAAGCAAACTGGCCAAATCTAATAAAAACTAGACACTTGAAGAGCACAGCCCTCCACCAAGTTCAAAGAATATTTCTTGTTCCTTACAGGGAAAATTGGTTTGCAGCCAGGATTCAAACAAAATACATTAATACTGATGGACAACAACAACAAGACATAGTTTACGGAGTGGCTTCAGAAGTCTTTAAGCCTCTAAATCAAAAATACAAAAACAGATGTGAACAATCTGTGTAAATTAGCAAATGAGCAATTAGTGCATATTGACAGACAATGGTTAACGTTGGACATGTAAACAGCCTCAGGGACAAAGGAAATATTATACTGCTTGGTATTCAGAAGGACAAGGCGAAATGTTAAAGGTATTCTTTGCAGGGGTTGTCCTAGGACTGAACCAAACTCAGAATTATGCTAGTCGAATTGGATTTGGCTGTTCATGTTCACGTAAAGTTTGAACAGGCTCCGTGGGGATATTTTCACTGACAGAGGCCTTAATATAATATAGTTAAAAAGCTAAAAGCACTAACGATGGATCCCAAATGCGCAACAACATTTTTTGACGACACTAGATATCAACAAAAGCCAGAGATTAGATCGTATTAACTTACTGTGAGCTGTAAATTCACATATACGGTATTTAACATACTTTAAAAATGGAATAAAATTTCTCCTTAATCCTGCGACATCTTTTGGAGTTTAGGAGTCTCACAGCCTGGAGAATGCAGCTGCTCCATAGTCAGATGGTATAACAGCAGTTACTTCTGTATCTTTGCCAGCAACTGAATTCATTTATGTTTTCCGGATTGAAGTAAATATTTTAAGTTGGTCAACATTTCTCTTCTTTCAGTGTGGCTTCTTGCCTAACTTGATTGATGGACGTTGTTCCTCACACATAAAGTAATAAAATAAAATCCAACTTCCTATAGATCACGCTCAAAGTTCACAATGTTCCATGCTATAATAAGCCAGAGTATGAATTAGTCAGGTGTCTTTTCTTCTCGTTGTCTTTGTGTCACACTGGCGTGCACGCACACACACACATGCACTCTCACTACGGATGCACTCGGGGTAGGCTGTAGCTGATCACGCTGAGAGCTACTCACTGCGATGTTCGGAACAATTACCTCTGCCTCGCTGCCACTCAGGACCCCTCAGGTGAAGTCATTATCTTAACCAGAGGTTGCTCACTACAGTCACAATTAATTCACATTAACAGTGGAGTCTGGGCCACCGGGGCCATCTGGATCCATGGCTTCAATTATACTCATTAGGTCCTTGAAAAAGGACTGGTTTTTATTCCAGAGGCTATAAAGCAAGTGGCCACTTTGAGGATGCTTTACAAAAGATAAGCTAGTTGTAGGTGATGTTTGTTGGTAGGTGCTTGAAGTAATCTTCTAATTCAAGAGAGTCATTTGATTCATTTGCTATCTCAAAACCTCTTAAAACCGTGAGGAAGTCTCTGTGTGGCAGAATTGTTTCAGTATGTTATAAGTACAAATTGCACTCAGCCTGTAAAGATAACCATCTTACAGAGGACTGTTTTCTCCTACATCAAGAACATATATCTTCTATCTCTGTGGTTGTCATCCCAACCATTAACTTTATTTGATGACATTCATTTTCTCATGTTCAATTATTTATTAGATGCACAGGAAATTTGGCACTGATGGACCTCAAACAATGAATCCTAGGAAGACTAGGTTTCTTGTGTTACCTTTAGACGCCTTTCACAAGCGTTTAAACCTTTGAAACCAGAGAAACATGATTTGAAACATGTTTTATTACTATTATTATGCTGAAGTATAACTGTAATATTATCTTAATTACTCAAAATGTAAAGTTACTAAAAATGGCAACCATCATTTTAGATTCGGCACTTCAAAGCTGATACCTGATTTCCAGCTTGGCAAACACTTTCTTTGAAATCTAATAAAGAAAATATAGAAAGAAAAGGACCAGCTTGCCAGTTACTCATATATATACATATATATTTTTTTGTTTGTTTGTTTGTTTGTTTGCTTCATATTAATGCACACACAGCTTGCAATGAATAAAGGAGCAAAGAGTCTGCAGCATGCTGTCGGCTCTGTGGGTCTGCTATAGTTTCCTTTGCCATGATATATCCTGCTGTTTAAACACTGTGGTGAGAATCAGTGTTGCTTATCTATTTCATAGATTTTTCATGGTAGTGTCTCACAGTGTGTGTGTGTGGTCGGCTGAGCACCAGGCAGAAATATTGTCGTGACTCTTTATAGACTGCGGATTTTGGACAGCCCGTTATTTCAAAGTGCAAAGTGTGTAAAGTTTGTAGTTTTCAAAGACTCTTAAAAACAATAAATAGATTAATTCAGAGCAATATGAAGATCTGCTGATGTTTACACAGGCAACGTCCTTTTTCAGGGCCGAGGATAAACTTTATTAAATATTTCCCCGAGCAACGTTAAATACCAAATAAGGGCTGAGCAATATATTGATATTACACTAACATTGTTATGTTTTACAACAAGTAATTTTGGATATTGCAGTATCCTAAGTGTTTTCTTTTCCTAGTTTTAAAGGCTGCATTACAGTAAAGCAGCGAACGATTCCATCTGACGGATTCGAAATTTTTGTCTTAATTTTTTATGCTTGTGTTTTCGGGCTAGGAAATCTTAAATAATCACAGCTTTGCTTCACCTTAATAATTCATGGGTTTTTTTTTAATTAATTAATTTTTTTTATTTTACGTACTTTGACTTTGAAATAGCCAGTCTGACCTCAGATCACTGTATTGGTGATATCAGTGTGCAGTCATGTCTCTGTAATAAAGTCAATCAGCGGGGATGTTATCAGTGAGGCTTAACCTGGCTGTCTAAACAAAGAGCCTTATGTTAACTTTTTAAAGAAAAAAGAACATGAAGACTTCATGCACTTTTGTTTCGTCACTGAATTTACCATCAAAAGTGAACAAATTAAAACTTCGCTTGACAAGAGAGAACATGAAATCTTGATCATTCAAAATAAAACCATACATGCTCTTCCCTCCCACACACAGACAGAAGTGTGTGCTTTGCATCTAATGTATTCTCTGTCAGATTAACTAATCAATAACGAGGTGGCCGTGCTTTCACTCCTGCCAGGAGATGGGACTGAAATGTGTTGCTGTATAATTCATGGCATTTGATTTTTTTTTTCTTCTTCGCGTTGGTGATTTAATTTTCTAATCACCTCCTGCTACTCTTTCACCCTCAGTCCCTCCAAATATGACTCTCGGGGATACCAGAGCCGCATCTGAGTTCTGTGCAGCATTAATTATTGATTTATAGTGAACAGTAAATGGTGCAAAAGCAGATTTTGCAATTATCTGCCTCCGTTGTTGTTTTCGCCTTCGTAAAAGTGAACGCATACTTTTGTATTTTCCTGGTTTTATGAGTCTGATCATTTCCACTCCTCTGTCCAGAGATTACCTAAGTGCAGACATTCACAATTCAGTGGTCTTTGATTGAGCTGTTGTCATGGTTACCTGGATGTTCGATAGATACGGGGATGGACCGGGGAGTGAATCTCCCCCACTTCTCGCTGAGCTATAATTAAACACAATTTAGAACAAACCGTGGCGTTAATCTCTCTTGGTTGGTGGGCGGTGCGGTTGTGGGTACTGCAGGGATGTTGGAGAGAGCGTGTCAGCCCGCTCGACAAACTCCAAGGGAGATCCTCCGGAGAATAAACCGATGGCATGCTTAGACGAATGGTGCGATAACCTTGCATCACTGGACACAGTGGCATTAATTGTATCCCCTCTCTCTTAACCCTTTAATGTTCTGCTCAGCTGTTTGGTAAAGCACATTTTGAGTCACTATATCTTAGTGAAAAATATGTTGAATTGAACTAATTAAGCTATTTCTACCATTTGGTTTAGGGACATTATGCTAAGAAAAGCTACAAAAATACGGCCAAGTTCTAACAATAATGTCCAGTTACTTCCAATTACAGTAAAACACATCTCATCTAAAACAAATCTTGATGCTTTTTAGTGGCAAATTCAGTAAATTCTAAGTAACACTAGGATTCTGGCAACTACATTTCATTCAGCAGAAATAATCTTATTTCATCACATATTTGATGAAAGTTATTATATCAGTGTGATTTTTCACCATTTCTTAGATGTTTTCAAAGTAGTGTAATGGTAAATATCTTGAATACATACATGGAAATAATACTAGATGTGGTAATACTGCTAATTCCGTGGTCACAAATTGATATATGTTGGTATACAAACATGCAACAAGCATTATAACAGTACATGGTTTTTAATTTTTTCTTTATGTTTTGCCATTTTCATGAAGGGACATTTCGCCTGTTTTGTAGAGGCCTATAAAAAATGTGGTCTGTAAAAAATTAAAAAAAATAAAAAAGATTTAAAAAAAACAGTAAAAAAATAAAATAAAATAAAACACAATAAAATAATATATTGATTATAAAAAAAACCATTGACTTTTGTTATTAAAGCCCCAAATAATTAAATAATAATAATAATATGTCATATTTTTTCTCAGTGAGGACATTTAGGAGAGTTACATCATATAAATGCAATGTTTTCATTGCTGTCTCACATATCATGTGGATAAAATTTGATCAGCTTAGTTAAGCAGTGACGCTCTGAAGAGAAGAAGCATTGTGATACGACAATCTCATGAGTTTTTTTTCAATTATGATGTAACTGTAGACATTTCGGCAGATAAATGACTTGATCAGATAATCCCCAAAAGACCGCAAGAGAAAAGAGACAACAATAACTTGTTCATGTGTTCAGAGGAGAGCAGACGAGAGAGGAACATATAATCCCCGATAAAGTCACCCAGCCGCTGCGACTTTATTAGAATCCTGAGGAACATTTGACAGAAATCAACAGACACAGAGCTGCTTGCACTTCAGTGTCTGTCTACACTGACAACCCCCGACGAACACTGACGACCTATTCTTAAACCCTCGCCCACGCTCAAACACAGATCCATGAATGAAGCCGCCTTTAAAGGACTGCTCTTCTTCTCTTGTGTTTTTTTATTTTCCCAAGGTTAATGAAAAAAGGAACTGAGGCGCAGCGTCGGCTGGGTGGTTATTATCAAAAGACAAGGCTAAGATGCACCCTGGCGGTTGCGTAACGGTTGATGCTGTTATGTAACACCTGTTGTGCAAAGTGCAGCACCTGCTGTGATGGACACACATGATGTGAAAACTTTATATTCACTCAGAAAAAAACCCACCACAGATCATCTAGTAGTTTGTTCTCTATTTCCTTCCTCATGTATAGTCTGGAGTATGGCATTTAATAAACTGAACAATACTTTTAAGCACAATAAATTGATTGATTTAATTTGCATTTAAAGGGTAAGTTCTGTATTTTTCAACCTGGGCCTTATTTTTCCATGTTTTTGTGTCTAATGGGACCAATTTTTGAAATTGGTCCAGTATTGAATGAGAGTGCTGCAGAGGGCAGCCGTGAAACAGGCTGTTATGTAACCACTTGGAGCAATTGCACACAGTCAAATTACGTCCACTAAAAGTTTTTGGCACCGACAGGCTCACAATTATATTCAAAGTGTCTGACAACTTCATGGAAAGGACCCCCACAGAAGAGTTATATTCTTTTTATTTGACCAGAAACAAATTGGTAATGTCCATTTCCCATTCGGGTAGACTCCATTTAAGCAAGTAGTAATTTTAGCGCGTGTAGAGACGGCACATTTTTACACCTAACTGCATGAACTGATTTCAACCAAAGCAGAGCTGATGGTTGTTGGAACAGTGGAGAGATGAACCAAGATGTTTTATTGTTGGGTTTCTGTTGTTTCTATTGACTTTTATTAAAGTGTGTTTTATAATGATAAATTGCTGTGTATTTAACCCTTTGATGCCTAAGTTAATTGGCCTATTTTTCTTTCAAAACATGGGAAAAAGACAATGAGACACAAAAGAAGAAATGACCCAAAAATGACAAAATAGTTTTGAAAGGACAGGAAAATTACCCTTAAAAAAAAGAAGAAAAGTTAAAAAAAGAACAACAAACAAACAAACATACAAGCAGGAAAATGACCTAAAAAAGAGGTTAAATAATATTAATATTAATATTATTAATATCAATAACAATAATAATAATAATAATAATAATAATAATTTTTTATTATTATTATTATTAATTAATATTATTATTATTATTATTATTTACTAAAATTATTTTTTAACAGTTTAAAACAATAATTTTTGGAGAATTTCCTTAGCTTTTAAAAACTTTTTTTCTACATCTACTTATTTCCTGCACTTTGCAGAACTATATACAAACACACACACACACACACACACACACACACACACACACACAACCATACATATGTTATTTATTTTTGATTAGTGTAAAATATGAACTTTGTCTATTCTCTAGACTCCATACATATTTTACATCACTTGTTGATTCCTGCTTCAAACACACAGCGAGTCTGTAAGACAACCCGATGATGAAACCAGCACCCCGTCTTACCTGAGGCTCGGGCCTCCTGCTGGCAGCCGATGATCCTATCTGGCTGTCTGCACCCTGTGTATGGGCGAGCCGCAGAGATAGCGTGCCTATAGGGAGAAGCAGCTCATCAGCACATCACCTGGGACAAAAGGGCAAGCAGGGGATAACACTGTTGCGTAATCACAGCTAACAGAGACACGCTTCAGTCTCGCTCTATCTCCTTTTTATCAGTCTGGATTATCAGACTCGAGCTAATGGTTTTGGGGAATGGACGAGGCAGGGACCTGAAAACCAGCAGTCTAGGCTGTCAGGTTCTTCTCTGTTTAACTTTCAGGCTTTGGGAGGTTTGAGAGGTGCAGAGACAGAAATAGCAGGTTTAGAAAGGAAAAGTACCAATGCTGCAGGAGATATAAGTTCTTCATGGCTGATTTATTTTATTTCCTTGGTAAAATGGTGCAGATAAAGTAACTGTCCAAATTTGTTGTTGTTTTAAAAGGAATTGAAACTGAGTCCCCGTTAATGACCAACTTTATTCCTGATTATATTTTTGGTGGATATTGCAATCTTCACAGGTGAGCAAAACATCAGTTTGATCAAGAAATCAATTTTTGCTACCGCCAGACTGCAGGCAAATCAGATGTTTTTCTCAGATCAGATCTTTAGGATGGGCTGACCTTACTGTTATTGCATGTTTGGATCAGACTTTTGCGCCCAGACATCACCGTATGTGGTTGCTGTGGTAATGAGTGAAGCATCAGTAACTACGGCTCTTGACGTGGAAGCTCGAGAAATAGAGGTCAATCATTTCACCCCTCAAGAAAAAAAAAAGTTTTTACATGAAACTGCTCACAGCAAAATCTGTGGATTATTTGGACTAACCGGGTTATGATTTCTGGAAAGAGACATTGCTGTTGAATTTTTCAAATGTATGTTTTTGGCGCTTTGAGCACTAAAAGCCGAGTGTCCATTATGTTGCGGAGAATGCAGACATCTCCACGGCCGATATCTCCAACACTCGACAAGCCACACCAGAACAATCTAGACTGATAAACAGCTCTACACGTAAGAGAACAAACTGTCCCTTTAAGTCAAATATCGAAGCACTTCCTCCACCACTGCACTATGGTGGTTTTGTTTTTTACTTGGAAAGTAAAAGGTTTGTCTTGAATATAAGCTTGAGTGTTTTTTTCCTCTTCATTTTTTCCCTCTCGGCCCGAATCAAACTGTCACTCTTTGAGTCTGACTGACACTTTCTTTGAATTGCCCTCAATACAGCTAAGTGCTCCTCGCCTCAAACCTTCTGAGGCAGTTCGGTGTGGTATTAACAAAATGATGGATTCAAAATAGTCTTTTTGATTACTTTTCCACCATCAGTGGAAAAGTATCTAGCAGTTTTTACACACTGCTACACACAGTGTGCCATAAAATGGAAGAAATGTCATTTGAAGCCTTGCCTGCATATGTGAGAGATCATGCCTTGCTGTTAGATAGGTATGCAGAGCTATCAATTAAATATCTCATTAAGTCTTTAATATTGCCTAGGGCAGGCTTCCACAGAGGATCAAGACATTTGCTCTCCTCATTAACCATTCAAAACGACAATGTCTTTGCCTCTGGCCACCACAGTCCGACCTAGAAATAGCCAGCGGCATGGAAAAGTTCCCATAACGTAGAGCGCACACTACAGATTTTACTTTTCCTTTGCTCCTGACTTTGAAAAGAGTTATCTTTACTCACTCAGACAAACATGAGTCATGCCATCTGGAAGAGGCAACGCAAAAGAATTAAAAACCTCGCCACTATCAGTTTTCATTTCAGGCGTCTTGTTATATTGACCCTGATAGATTTAATTAAACCGTGATGTTATCCCACTCACTGGTGGATTATTACAAACATGAAGCCATTGGCTGTCCTTCTCTCTTGGATGCTTTTACTCTTTCTGATCCAGTCCAAAAAAAAACAAAAAAAAAAAAAAACCCAGCTATCTACATTTATCAAGGTCACACTGGACTCTGCTTGTGATGTTAAATGTTTGTAAGGGTGTGCATGATGCCCACTTACCAGAAGCAAATGTTGGCATCATGTCTTTCTGCAAACCACAAATATGTTTGCATCTTCAATACTAGCAGATCGACATTTCTAAAGTGACATAGAATAAGAGATGAGTTTGTAACGAGATGACTTTGCAAGGGTCAGCTTTTTAGCCACCAAATGTGGGTGTTTTTAAGGACTTTTCGCTGCTTTTCCAGTGGGGACAAGGGGCATAAAAAGTGGTTG
Organism: Plectropomus leopardus; assembly: GCF_026936395.1. Taxonomy (NCBI): domain Eukaryota; kingdom Metazoa; phylum Chordata; class Actinopteri; order Perciformes; family Serranidae; genus Plectropomus; species Plectropomus leopardus. Next base: position 5,977,822 of record NC_142197.1, read on the forward strand.
GCTTTTAATGAGACTTTGCTGCGTTTCCTCTGAGGATAATGGCAAGAAAAGCATTTTTCTCCCAAAGACATCACTGTTTTTCCAGATTGTGGCACAAAAAACTTAATTTGTGGAAAAGAGCCCTCAGAAAATTCCTTAGCACTGTTATGAGTGACATGTTGCCGTAAATATGCACATTTCAAAGTTGATTTCAATAGTTTTCTTATTTATGAATATGATGCCATCAAACCAGTTCCTGTGAGTCTGTGACATCCTGTCACAACTTTCACAGCTGGTAGTTATTTTAAAGCCCTTCCCAAATGTCTTAAGAGTCATTGTTAGTGACATTTCGCCTTAAATAGGGGCGTGCATGTCAAGGCTGAGTTCAGTGGCTCGCAAATTTTTGAATTTATTGAACTACTTCTCATGCCTCTGTGACTTCCTGTCACAACTTTCACAGCTGGTAGTTGCAAGAAAGAGCCCTCAGAAAATCCCTCTACATCATTATGGGTGACCTATTACCTTAAATGTGAGCATTTAAGGTTGCAATTTCATTTGCTTGTCAATTTTTGTGTATATTTTTGACATCAAACCATTCCTTGAGTATCTGTGACATCCCGTCACAACTTTTAAATTTTTCAGTTTGTGCAACAAAGCCCTTAAAAATCCCTTAACATCATTATCAGTGACCTGTTGCCTTCAGTACTGAAACTTTCACAGCTGTTACTTTGTGAAAAAGAGCCCTCGGAAAATCCCTTAGCGTTGTTATCTGTGATTTATGGCCTTAATATGCACATTTCAAGAGTCTGCAGTGAACACTGAGACATTTTAAGGTTGTGGTTTCAATAGCTTGCTTATTTATGAATATACATCAACATTGGGATGTTTGTCCCCCTCAATACAGCTTATAATTACGGCCAATAAGCTGTCTTCGCAACATTAGTGTGGGTGTGCTTCTTGTGTGTACTTACATGCTGACATGTTTGAGCAGCTTCTCCCTGAATTGTCAGGGACTGCTGGATGTAATTTTGACAGTATGGGTGCAAACACGCCCACAGGCTCTTATAGCTGGTGTCAGCTTGAATCAACGTGTTTACGTGATTTATGTTCTTCTTATAGCCAAATTATGCATTTTGCACTGTAGCATGTGGTAAATAGCTTTGGTCCTGACAATTTCGAGTGTGGCTCAAGAGTTATTGCTCTGTTGTTGTTCTGTTGTGTGTACCAGCTGTCTGCTAGCTGCTGTTAATCAGGGCAAATCTGTGAAAGGAAACTGCAGGATTTTGCTTTTGCTTGACTTTAAAGTTTCAGGGTTTTATTGGTAAAAACTAAGATGTTGTGTACTGCACAATGCACAAAATTCATATAATAGGGAATCTGTTATCAATAGTGAATCAGTCATTTTTGGAAACAAGGTTAAGAGTGCCATTTGGTGGCTGTTTACTGTAAAGGTAAAAAAAAAAAGCTTAACTAACTAACTACACACTACTCAATGAGTCAAATTCAAAACATCAGATTGAGGATATGTAGTATACAGTCAGACACCAAGGTAGGCTAAAAGTATGTGTTCGATTTGTGTATTTGATATATACTGGTAGGTTAATTATTCATGATATGTTGATATATTGTTAGCATAACATTAGCAAGCTTATCTTTGTCCGGATGATTGATAAGTTGGTATTTGTCTTGTAGATCTTAAGTTTCAGTACACGCCTGTTTGTACCTTAGTATGTACACAGGGGCGCCAAAGTTTGGTGGTAATGCCAAACATCCACTACGGAGTATGCCAGGCTCTGACAGCAGTTTTCTTAGTGGTTGAACAGTGGTATTACGACTTCGAGGTCCGTCATATGAAGCCATGTAGTTCAAAAATACTTTTTCCTATAGATTTACATCATGAAAGAGACATTTCTAAATCAAAAGATACATTGTTTGAGCATTACAACCTTAGCGAAATGACTTGTTTTGTTATTTGGATATGATACATTCAGTGTGATAATATTTTGAAAGTCTAGTCTAGGATAAAATGACGTGAAAAAAGTCAAAAGTCAACTTCAGTGTGACATCATTTTGCAGAAACACTTTTTACTTCACGTCAAAAGTCAGGAACAAAAGGGGAGATATTTTGTCAGATACTGAAATGGTGACTATAATCTTGGGTGTCCACCTTGAGACTGTACTGATTGTTATTAAAGATATGGATATAAACTGTAAAGGCTACGACTGGTGTTCGGAGGCATACTACTAGGAGGCGATAATTCTAGTTTTATGAGCCATATCGCAGACAACAATTTCTTTTTTAAAAACTTGCTCATTTGATAATTTGTGCCCTTTGCTGTGTGATGTAGTGTGACTGCTCATCTTGCCTAAAGCCCAAAATGCTCAGTTTTATCAAAATATAATAATTTCTTCTGACATTAGCTGAGGCGCTCTAAATTTGAAGAGAAGCATACGCTTCTGCTATAAAGTCCTGCTTTGTGATGTGAATTTTTTTTCTGAATCTGACTCTGTGGAGAAAATCTCTGCAGCATTTCATCAACATATCAGCCTTAAAGTCATTTTATCTCTGACCAGTGCCGCATCATCTGTAAAAGCAAACAATTCAGCATCCTCAAATTATTAAAAAAAAAACCTTTGGAGTATGGTGGAAAGGTGAAAGGTCCCAACCTCAGAGATGTCGCCCGTTCAACCATAGTCCAAATACAAACACGCCTGATGAGAACACATACAAACACTTTGGTGAGCTTCAGCAGTAATTTGTGTGTTTATGTCACATATATCCTCCCCCTGCCACTCCTGTATGTCTGCGTGCTTCATTACTCCTCATCTCTCCTAACCTTTAAATACAGATGCACTCGCTCCCCTCCCGGCTAGCTGGGTGGTTCTCCTGCTGCCTTAAAGGTTAATAGATTTCCCACCCCCTTGTGCAGCGGAGGGCACCAGGATGGGAGTCATGGTCATGTCAAATGTACTGTATGTCACATTTGTCCCATTGAGACATATGTAGTGAAAAGCAGTATGACATGTGTTTGACAGGAGTCTGATTCTTGAAGGATTTATGAACACATTTTTGACAGATTTTACACACACGACAGCACATTAAAATTACTTAAATCTAATGCAAAATTAAACCTAAAAGCACTGTCCAGCTGCTTGAGTATATTTTCTCTTTGTGTGCCTCATTTCACAAAGAATAAACTTCAAACTGTGTGTTTTGGTTTGTGGGCAGGGTGGTCGCCTCACTAACCATGAAACCATGGAGGGACTCCCACTGTTCCCCCGTACAGGCAGGAAAGACCGAGAACACACGCCACAGAGAGAAGAAAGAGAAGGGACTGAGCTATCAGAAAGGGCAAGATGAGAACCGATGGGGCAGATTGATTTTTCTCAGTGAGACAGCCGCGCTGATGATCGTGTATAGTATGTTGCGTTACATGAGCGTTTTGCCACAGCTCAAGGGAATGACAGAAGGAAGCAACGCATAATTGCAAATACAAGCAATCGGTAGTGACAGGGTCAGAGATGTGGGGCCACTGGAAACTGGGGGTGAAAATTCTGCACTGGAGAGTTTCACCAGGAAACCCGGTCGTTCTCTGTGATATGAGTGTCTCACATCACTGAGGACTTGTTAGCCGTGAGATGCCAAATGACGAAATCAATTTATTTTTTTATCACAATACTGTTATGGCTTTCAAATGGTTTCAGATTGACATTGTTTGGTTGTGACAGCAGACATGAATTTTCATTTCCATTTTGTTCCTTGATTTTTGTCATATTTTGCAGCAGTTCTGCTTTTGCAAATATCCTTGAGTGTGTGAGTTGAGGCGCTCGGAGAAATGGAGGTGAGAAAAACAAAAGTACCTGAAATTAATTTTATACATATTTGATGAAACTGGCAGACAAGACGATGAGATCATGTCTTACTGACTACATTTTCATCAACGTTAACCCAAAGCTTAAACAACAGAACATTTTGTATCCTGACAGGATGAGAAAGGCAATTATTGTGATGACAATAATGATCAGCCCAGTCGCCAGAAGACAATATTAACTGTATGTTTCTGAAAACCACAAATACGTTACACTTGCACATTTCACACGGTCATATATCAACGTTTCTAAAGTGACATGAAATTTAGGCTGACTTTGGGAGGGGACTGTGGATGGCACATGACTTGGCGAGACACCTGTCAAGCTGCAGACGACTGTTCGAGACCAAAAAAAACCCAAACTCAAAGTAGTTGTTTTTTAGAGAGCCATTGCTGTTTTTCCAGAGGCTTTTTAGCCAACAAATGTAAGTGTTTTTTTAGGTGACAGCACTAAGCATAATATACATATATATATATATATATATATATATATATCCCACCTAAATTTTAAAAGCATTTTAATAGTATTAACAACTCTAGTATTATCAACTCTTTTTTCGTTTGATATCATTTAAAACTACTCCAAAGTTTATAACAACAGATAGATAAAAACATCATGAAATTTGAAAAAGATAATTTTGGATCATATTTCTGCTGCAACATGCCTGTTTATTTGGGAGGAAAAACTAAGAAAATAAGAGTCAAATAAAAGAAAGAAAGAAAAATATGAGACCATCCTAAAGAAGTCCTTAAGAGAAATTGAGCATGCAATATTGTGCACATTTTTAACAGTGATATGGTAATGACATTACAAGGATTCTGTTTTTTTGTTTTTTTTTGTTTTTTTTAAAAACATCACTAATACCTACATTTCTTATAGGATTAATAAATAAAGTGAATGAATGAAAGTTCGGCCAGAAAACCTGGTTATTAGTTTCATTCAAATCTAGTTTGAAAACATCTTTTCACAGGTAAGTGTAAAAGTCAAATCACTTCTTTCGTTTGGACACTAGATTCTTCGTGCCATCATTTGTTGAGCTCGTTGTAAAGCAGAATGAGCATTGATTTGTGTGAGTGCCAACTGCTCTGATGGGAAAAATGCACCATTTATTTCAGCGCAGCCATTCATTAGCAGTGGAGCTGTCCTGGCTGTCTCTCTTAATGGCAGCGCTGATTACATTCTTAGCTCTGTACTTTTTTCACGTCATGTTCGCGCTCATGAATCTTGAAAAATCTATCCAGCAGAGTCATTTCTGTGTATTTTGGTGGCACTCTTTATGAGAACTATTCATTTTGTCAGTGGTCGTCTTCGTTGATTTGTGTCTGATTTGATGCTTTTTCTGTTTCCAGACAAATAAAATAAGGTTATGTTTTGGGACATTACAGTATTTTGATTTAAATATGATTACAGACCATCAAGTGGCACAATCGCCACTGGAAATGCAGCCGATATGTTTACAATATTTTTGCAGCTTTACCTTACCCTCAGTGATTTCCAACAGGGAACTGAAGCCACTTTATCACTCGCTTCAAAGCCAGACTCCATTGAGAAAAACAGTAATTTTACTTTGTTGAACACAGGAGCTGTGGACTACTGCTGCCGCAATCAGTTATTTTGTTTGTGTATTTGTGTGACTTTGGTGTTTCAAAGGGTTAGTTTGCGTTCACCAAAGTCACACAATCACACAAACTAACTCACTGATGGAGGCAGCGGTCGACCAGCAGCTCCTGTGTTCAGTGAGGTAAAATTACTGTTTTTCCTCAATGAGGTCTGGTGGCTTTAACAAGAGCATAATTGGAAATTGATGCTGTTAATGGCTCTCACTTTGGAAAGGGCTTTCTGACGGCACATAAAGCATTAGAAATGTCATAAATATAGCATACACTTAATCTAATATCAATTTCTGTAAAATACATTATGCTGCTATACCATAGCAGCATTAGTTTTCTCGTGCTTTGTTCAGACACCTTTCAGCAAGCATTTAAATCTTTGAAATGTGAGCAAATGGTTTGATTTCAATGTCCAGCAAATAATTTAAAAAAAGGTGTTGTTAAAGGTGAATCCAAAATTAGCTTTAAAAAAAAGAGAAAATCATGAGAAATTTATCAGATAACTAAAAAAAAAAAAGAATCAAGAAATGGTTATACAAAATTAGCTTACAGAAAAAAAAAAAAAAATTATTGTTATTATAATTATTATATTTTATCACTTTTTATAAGATATTTTCCATTTTTGTTGTTTTACTTTTCTTGTTTTACTTTTCCTTCTTGTGCTAATTTCAGGTAATTTGCCTGCAAATCTTTTTAGTAAATTGCTGTTAATTTCTGGATCCTTTCTTGATAAGTTCCTCATCGCCTTTTTTCCATGTTTTTGTGAGAAATCAAGCCAATTTGCACAGGTTTCAAAGAGTTATACAACTGAACTATACGCTGTGACAAGCCACAGGGAGTATTGGTAAAAAATAAACATGTCATTTCATCTTCCTTTTCTAAAAGGCCATTCATACAGTGAATACCTCAGTTGCCAGTCAACAAGAAAAGGATGCAGTCCTTACCTGAACTGCACTGAACTGAATTTACTTTCTGATGTTGGGCAGCTTCTCCCAACTCGATTGCACTCAGCTCAAGTTGGTTTCAGCGCTGATTAACATTAGTTGCCAGGCATTCATCTGATACCTTAAAGGTGCTTCAAAAAATTCCAAAATGTTTCATGTTGTGCAAAGTGGCATGACGCAAGACATGCTGGAAATGATTCACACTTTGCCCCGATTATGCCATTTTTACCAACATTTGAAACCCACGTGGCTCTTGTGATCACAGAAGAGGACTCATTATCATATCAGGATCACAGGTTCAAAGCTGTAGGTGAGCAGGAAATGTTCAATGACTTGAAAGCACTCTGGACTGAGAGGCCACGCATGTTTTATTAAAAACTGAGTCATGAGTCACAAAACGGCTTTGTTCGAACGCACTTGTTCTCGTGTCAAGAACATTCACGTCATCATTTGACCATTTGGCTGTGATAAACTTGGCGACGAAGGCGGGGAGCGAGCCCGTGTCTCTGCAAGAGTTCTCTCTGCTCGTAATAAAATTGCTCACTGAGTAGACAAGCCCTCATTATACCCGTGTGCAGTGTACTCGGCTTGATATGTTTTTCTTTGGCCTCTAAAATTACTGTCTAACAACATATTTTGCTATTTTTTAATTTTTTTTTATGTCAGGTGTTGCACTAAGTCAGTCATATCCCACACCTACTAATTTTTGAGTTGCAAATGTGTTTTTTTCTACTGCAATCTGTTTATTGAATTTTTAAAAACAGAGCAGTTAAAAGAGACAGTAATAACTGGTCAGTCCATTCGAGATGAAACAAAAGCCTAAGTATTAAGTAAACTAAAATTCATGCAAAACCACAACAAGATGAATACTACAAATCAAATCAGTACCAAGACAAAAACAAAATACTAGTAATAATTAAAACCAAAAAACTACATAAATATGTGTGTATTATGATAAAACTAACATATTATATTAAAACATAATATAATGGTTGTTGGTTGGACAACTGCCTGTCACATCACAATTTCATGTCCCCAAAATACATGTTTAATAATTCAAGGACATCTGCTTGAAAAAGCGGCCCATCATCATGCAAAATTTGTGTTAATTTTGAATTTAATCCTTAGAGCTCAGCCTCTTAACGTCTAGCAAATTCACACTTACCTTTCATTGTGAATCTCTGCTGATTAAAAAATGAGAAAATCTAATGTTATTTCCTTGCCGTTGTGTCGCCTTTGTTTTATTTTGGGAGTTGGTATTTAGATTTATGTGTGTGTGTTTCTCTCTGGCTCTATATCTGACCTTTTAAATACCGTTTTGAGGATGAGAGAAGCCTGGAACAAAAAGTGTAGACTGGAAACAAAAAGCAGTTTCATTCGGTTTTTGAGAAACTAGGCATGTGGGAGTGGGCTGAAACTTTGCGCCGCTAATAGAGAAGTATCGATCATAGCTGTAGTACTTTATGATAGTTAGGGTAGTACTGTCTTAAAATGCCCTGGAGTTTAAATAGATATTCCTTTTGTTTTATTGAACCAAAAGTTAGAAAAAATAACTTTGTAAGTATAACTGTTTAGATGTAAACTTTTAAAAAATGCAGTCAAAATCCTACTCAAGTGGAAGTGCAGAAGAATTATCAGTGAAATGTACATAAAGTACCAAAAGTAAAAGTAGCCGGCCCGATGTCGGCGTGTTGGCATTGCATGTTTGTGCAAAGCCTGGATACGTTACAGCTGCACATTATTAGGGAGCAGATACATTGAAACTTTATTTTTCAACATTTACTTTACATTTTATGTTGAAATAAACTTAAAATTTACTTTACTTAATGATTACTTCATAGTTCAGCATTTACTTAACATTTGATAGCCTGGTAATGAAAACGGCTGGCACTTTATCACATCTTGATTTCTCACACCAGCCTTTTCATGTCAGCCAAGCCAGCTTGTTCTGATTTGGATGTTGTCAAATACCGCCACTTTTGCAGTGCTTTCACCAAAAGATCCTTATGCCAAAATCCACCTTTCGCATCCGAATGTTATGCTGCAGGACTGTGCCCGCTGATGGCACTTGCTGCAGCTGCATGATACACGGACAGGCGTCGCCAGGTCAAAATGCTGCTGGTAACGACATCATTCAAAGAGCAGGTTTCTGTAGGGCTGAGGGCGGGAGGGGCGGTGGTTGGACCCAACAAACCTCGGACTTTCACACTTTTCCTGTGTGAATGTGATGGTTTTTTTTTGTGCTTGTTGTCTAAACTGAACCATCTGCGCCAGCATGTGCTTTGTTGACGTCCTGGCGTTGGTTGCCATGTACGTAACCACGTGCAGCGTCATCCCGCCATGTGCTTTTGCTTACATCACAGTAGCAGTATCCCAGAATGTAAAGAGCAGACAGAAGAATACCTGGAGCGTAATATGTAGACACCAAAGCATGAGAATGTGTTGGCCAAGCAAAAAATTTTTTTGTGTTTTTTTTTTTTTTTTGTAATTCTTTTTTGGTAAAGTTTCACAATCCAAAACCACTCCTTTCATCTCCACCAATGCATTGTATTATTGTATGTTGTCTACGTATAATTTTAATCTGCAAAGTAACTAGTAACTCCAACTATATGTAGGGGGAAAAAAAGTACAATATTCCCTTCTGAAATGTTATGGAGTAGAATTATAACGAGCATGAAATAGTACTCTAGTACAAGTACATCGAAATTGTGTTTAAGCACAGTACTTGAGTAAACGTACTGACTTACTTTCTATCACTGTCCGTGAATCATTTAACAAACAAAACTTTGATTCTGGGACAAAAGGTGGCAGAGGTGGTGTCTTCTCCTTTGTCGTCTCCTGCCAGCTGGACTTTTAAAGAATCACAAGTGCTGCCAACATTCCCGAGCACAACACCAATACAATTACTGGATGTCTGCTCACTTCCCCTTTTTGTCCTTCCAAAATGCATCACAGCCTCCACCACCCAAACCTTTCACTGGACCTGAGAGCTCATTTTGATGGACCAGTTGTCAAGCTAATCAAGGTGTCCGCGCTGCGGTGCTCTCAGTGTGGTGCTGAAGCCGTGACTGGAAATAATGAGCTGAGATTCCGTCTGCGACCCACAACGCCCTTCTCCTTCACAAATGTCAATGTCAGCAAACGAGGACACTTGTTTCCCGCAACAACGCGACATGTTTAATTGCTAAGGAAGTAGCTTTGGAGATTACTAGTTGCCTGGAAAGCTTAGAAAGCTGATACGTCATTGAGGTTAGGGGTTAATTGCAAGGGAGCTGAAATATGACCGAGTACACGTGTGTCTGCGGCAGAATCCCATTAACAGAAGCGAGACGTAAATATCAGTGCTGACATGTTTGAGAAGTTCTATCATTTAGGTGAGATATAAAACGTTATTTATGCCATACAACTTGCGGCATGCAAACACAAGCATATTAAGTAAATTAATGCAGGAACAGCGCACCAGAAGAAAATGAAAACCTGCAATTACAGTTTGTATTAGAAACAATTTTCTTGGAGGCAAACCTGTATTTGTTCTAAAAGCCCCTAAATAACATACATTTTGAAGGTAACATAAGATGACTTATGACTGTAGACTGTATAAAGAAATAGTGGTCATAGCTGCTGTGACATTACCATTGGTTTTTTGACTATCATTTGCAACCCAATTGTCAAGAATGTTTTTGCGATTGTATGTTTCTGCAGATATGTTCGATGTTATTATATTGTTTATTGGGTGTTAAAGGATCCCCATTAGAAGCACATGAATGTATTCCTAGTCTTTCTGGGGTCCTGCACATTGAAATACAGTGCAAACATAAAATAAAAGTACAAACAACTTCAAATACAAAAACATAACACTAATACCTAAATGAAAAGGAAAAAAAGGAATGAAGTAATGATCGTAATGAACAAAAACACCTACATACATCTTTTCTGGAGCTTCCAATAGTACTTTTGGTTGTCGAAACCTTTTCTCCAGTTTTTTTCCGCCTGGCATTTTGCCTTTATTTAAAAACGTCAGTAGAGCTGCAGACAGGAAATGCAGGGTGAGAAAGAACATGTTGTCCTGTCGACACATGGTGCCAGATCAGTAGATGCTCATACGTATTACGTGGAAAATAAATAACTTGTTGCTTGTTGGCTCAGTTCAGGTTTTTGGTTGTGAAATCATTCACATTTCTTCACCTTGGCTTCCACACAGTGATGGTAATGAATGTGCATCAGTGAAAAGCACACAGTGAACGAAACACCTTAGACACGGACAAGACTAATATAGAACAGCTGAACACGATGTGCTGAAATCTTTAAGAACGAGTGATTCAGACTGCAAAAGAGTCTGTAGGTCGAATCTTGCTAGATGAGGAGTTTCTTCACTTCTGTGTGTGTGTGTCTGACTTACTGACGTCAGATGTGCGTGTGTGCCAGACATCAAGAAACGGCGAGCCAGAGCTGAACTTTAAAGGTGTCTGTCGAGGGTCTCTGGAATCAAAGTACAGGGTGTTGCTTTTCATTACACAAAAAGAGGCAGGGAGAGACTGGGCATACAATGATATTTCTCCAAAAAACACTTCTTTTTCCAGAAGTTGAGACACTTTTCTCTGTATTGATGTGTTGTAACATCACGGCCACCAAGCGTACATTGAATGTCAAAGAAAAAAACAAGGCGTTCCCATGTGTTCACGTCCAAATTCTTTTACACTTGTTGACATGAGAAACCGCCACCATAGCTGGATCACTGCGATTGTAAGCTCAGTGTGATGAAAGTCTGTGGGCGACAAAAAACAAATGAATACATCCAGCTGTCAGCAGTAGCAGCTCCTGTAACATCTGGGGAACAAACTACAAGTCAGAAATACTCAACATGCTTTGCTTTGGGGGTCACTTGCAAAGTGATAGGAGTAGCCCCATACATGAAAGGATTTTAGGACATTTCTTGGATTTTAGGATGTTTCTCAGATTTGAGGAAATATTTAGGATTTTAGGGTGTTTCATGATTTAAGAAATTTGTAGGATTTTGGGACATTACTAGGATTTGAGGACATTTCAGGGATTTTAGGATGTTTCTCAGCTTTTAGGACATTTCTATGATTTTAGGACATTTCATAGGTTTTAGGATTTTTAGGGCAGTTTAGGATGTTTCTCAGATTTTAGGACATTTGTAGGATTTTAGGGTGTTTCATGATTTAAGACATTTGTAGGATTTTAGGGTGTTTCATGATTTAAGACATTTGTAGGATTTTGGGACATTACTAGGATTTGAGGACATTTCAGGGATTTTAGGATGTTTCTCAGCTTTTAGGACATTTCTAGGATTTTGGGACATTTCTATGATTTTAGGACATTTCATAGGTTTTAGGATTTTTAGGGCAGTTTAGGATGTTTCTCAGATTTTAGGACATTTGTAGGATTTTAGGTCATTTCACAGGTTTTAGGATTTTTAGGGCAGTTTAGGATGTTTCTCAGATTTTAGGAAATTTGTAGGATTTTAGCATGTTTCTAGGATTTTAAGATGTTTGTTGGATTTTAGGTGATTAGGGGCTTAGCTAGGACCTTTGTGAGGGGGTGCGGAGGATTTTCCTCTAGCGCTTTTCTTGACAAACAAGCTTTATTTTGATGCTTTTTATGCATTCTGGCACCTCATGTATACTAAAAGTACAAAACAATTCCCAGTGTGAATCACTTTATTTTCATTGTGAATTAGAAAATTGTTGGTGGGCCAACCAGCACAATATTGAGCAACTCCAATCAATATTTAATTATTGATTAGAGTCAACAGCAAAATTTTCAAAATACCACTTGAGATGGTTTTTCATACGCCATGCGTAAAATGTGAAACCCCTGTTCACCCTGTCGTATCTGCTGCCTCAGTCCTGAAGCCGCTATAAAGGGAAAAGCCAAAGGGAACTTCAGCAGGCATTGACAAGCTGCCACCGAGCTGACACAGTAAAACCGGAGGCCGATTCTTTAAAGCAATACAGAATGAGAGTGTTGCTGACCCCCGGTCTGTGTGTCAGATGCTGCTGCTGCCACAGGCTGTTAATATATAATTGAAGGATGAGATGAATCAGTGGCTCAACCCATCAATACCACTGCATCTCCAAGTACTATTACTTAAGGATCAGCAGCCAGGCAGGGATACACAACTGGCAGACACATTGATTTTTCACTGGTTGAGCTCCATTTTTTTCTGGTTGTTGTGTTTGAATTAAGAATAGTATTATTGATTTGATTAGGTAATACATTCCTACTATATATCTAATTAAATAAGGATATATTATATATGAAAGTCATATTTTTAAGGGAACCTGTTATGCTTTTTGCTAGTTCCTGTCTGACATTGTAACACTATACAAAAATGAAAACTGAAACTAAACTGATGTCGATCTGGCTGTTAAATTAACTTAAACCAACAAATGTCGCCTTCATGGTGGCCCTGTATTCAGGGGATCGTCAAAGGCAGGATTTATCCTCTGGTTCAGCTCTGCCCCCCAGTCATTATGTTTATATTCAACTAATTTAAAACAGTAAATTTGTTTTGAGATGTCACACTGATTACAAATATTGTTTTTCCATTATCAGAATGAGCAAATTTTGCTGATTAATGCGCCTGGCAAGTTGTAAAAATGTTGATACTCCATGTATTAGCAAAACGTAGCATTTCATTTGTTTTGTTCTTCCCTTTTTTTAAAATGAACATTTGACCAATATCACAATCTTTTTCTTACCTTATCCAAAGTACTTATGTTGCCTAAATCGAACCACAGACAGAAGGTATTCTGGTGTCACAGTCCTGCTCTTTGTATGTCCGCTTGTGTTTAACTCAAAGAAACGTCTCTGAACACAATCCAGGCAACAATTATGTTGTCAGCACAACCTAAGTACCGTATGAACACGGTACATAGATAAAGGCATACTGTAATCATTCTGCATGTCTCCAAATCCTTTGTGAGAGATAATAGTCTCTGGGGAAAAAAGCTTCAGTTGAGTTTTTCAGATTTAATTAAAAAAATGTTTTGAGGAGCACCAAAAAATACTATTCACCATGTGCTGTGTTTACCAGTCTAATTATTTTTATATTTGATTTATTTGTCAGTCTCAGTCTCAGGGTTGTCTACTGCTCAGCCATGTAATTGTGTAGCCTTGTTTGTATTCTCAGAGCTCAGCGGTGTTTTGTGGCAGTAAATAAAGCGATGTCTTTGTAAGAAACATTTTATGTGGCAGTATGACCGGTGGAAATGCAGCAATATCTGTAAAAACTGACTGCTTTTTGTAGCAGAATATCAGATAGAAATGCAGCTATGTCTGTGAAAAATAGCAGCTTTTTTATGGCACTGTTCTATTTGAAATGCAGCGATGTCTCTTTAAAAAACAAGCCCATTTGTGGGCGAATTTCAGATAGAAGCGCAGCTATGTCCTGGTGAAAAATAGTAGCTTTTCATGGCACTATTATGTTGGAAATGTAGCAATGTCTGTAAAAAGCAACCGCTGTTTTCCAGCTGGAAATGCAGCTTTTTTTGTGGCAGTATGCCTGGTGGAAATACAGTGATGTCTCAGTATAAACAGCTGCTTTTCATGGCAATATCTGGAAGGAAATATAGCATTATTTCGGTAAAAAACAATCCCTTTTCATGGCACTACCTCCTGCAGAAAGGCAGTGATGTCTGTAAAAATCATCCCCTTATCATGGCAGTATTGTTGCAGGAAATGCAGCAATGTCTCAGTTAAAAACAACCCCTTTTTGTGGCAATATTCCCACTGGAAACACATCAGCAGATCGCTAAAAAACACCCACGTTTGGTGGCTAGATGTTGCTGTTAACACGGTGATTACATGCTAAAACCCAACTGGTTTGGTATTTGTTGGGCTATAACAGTGGTCTTCAGTGGTCTGCTTTCCACCATCACCTCCTTCTCCCGATGACAAAGTCAGCGTATACACAACATCACTTTAGAAACATTGCTACGCTACGTTTAAAATGTTAAAATGTCACGTTCTTGTGGTTTGCCTACAATGCCAACATTTTCTTGACTGAGCTGTACATTACCGTATAATGTATCTGATGCGTTGTCTTTTCCCATTTAAAAAGAAAAACTAAAAAAGATACATATCATAAAATAAAGAAACTTAATTTACCTCACTGTGTCAGGGTTAAAAAACAGCAGCTGCAGTAACACAGGCTTTAGATCAAATCACGGTGGTAAAGAGACGCTGTTTAGCTACAGAGCTATACTCTCAGTTTATTCTTGGCTCCCACCTAATGACACACAAAGCCTGACTGTGACTGAAAGAGAGTTGTGCATACACGCGCCAGCAGAGAACCGCTGGGAGTAAACTCCGCAGAGACCTATTACTGTGTCCCAGGCGTCCTCAGTCTGATGTTTGCACTCCATGAATATTTGTGCCAAGACGGACTTCTGAGTTTAGCTGCTTCTGCAACAGGCACCACGACAAATGAGTAGATTTAGGAGTTGATAAAATCTTTGAAAATCCAGAACGGCACATATAACTGTAAATATTATCCCGTGAGTTTTGCTTGAATTGTTGAAAAGAGCGTTTTTACATATCTACTGGAGAAAAGAGACGCCTCTTTTGAGAGAGAGAGGCTGATAACCTGCTGATAAGTTATAAAAACCATGCGGGCTACAAGAGGACATCAGCAGGAATCATGCAGCATTTCTTTCAACACAGTGGTTAGGCTTACTGGAGCTGCGGCGAGCTGCGGCGAGCTGTCTAGACGACGGCTGACCTTTCTGTTGTGACTAGTGTTTCACTGGATTTCAAAGCTTTGTGCTTGTTTTTGCAAAACGTAACCTGACTGGTCACAAACCCATGACCTTTTTTTAAAAACATTTTGAAACATTTGTAAACAAAGCATGCATAATTTATCCTGTTTATCACATTGTTTTATTTCTTAATTATTTTAAAATAAGAAAGTTATATGATAATGTATTCTATCATTATTATTTAACCCTCTGAAACCTGGACCGTCATTACTTTTCCTGTGCTGCATTTACACACCTTTCACAAGTATGTAAACCTTTGAGCCCTGAGCAAATTGGTTTTAATGTGTTTTAAAAACATGGAGAATAGGAAATAAACAATTTGGCACAATTTGTCCTGTGATTTGGGGATTTATATTTTAAAAAGCTAGTGAAAAAAACGTTAAATTAAAGTTAGATTTAAGGAATTACAGAATTATTATAATTTTTTAGCACTTTTTTTATCTCATCTCTTTTTGTTTTTTACTTCTCAGCTTTTTGTGTGTTTGAGTTTTTATTTATTTATTTATTTATTTATTTATTATTATTATTATTATTATTTTGCTAATTTTCAAGGAATTATTTTCTACATTTGATTAATTTTCTTGTGTCGATGTGTCATTATTTTTTCTTAAATTGCACATTGCCTTCTTCACATTTTTCAATGAAATCAATCAATTTGCCCATGTTTTAAAGGGTTAATGTGTGTGGTCTATTTTCTGTTTATTATCCAGCTGAAGATTGACACCGCCTCATAATATTTAATCCTTTGATACAAACTGTCATCAGACAGACCCTGAGCAAACTTTCCAAACTTTGCATCAGAGCACAACCCTGTTTACCGCATGATATTTTCGTACACCTACACCTTCAGAGCTGCGTTTGAGATGCGCACGCTTGGTTTTTTCCCCGACTCCAATCCAGCACCACCTGTCGAGTTTTTCTGAGGAGTTCAAGCTGTCACCAACAACAAAAATTCACACATGTATTGCTGCATTTCACATTTTGAAATGTGCCCCCTCACATTTAGATTATTTCCTGTGCAGGAAATCACATCACTGCAGGAAACAGCAAGAAAAAAAAGCACATGTAATAATCAAGAACAGATGAAGGACAGAAAACAAACACAAGAGCAAAACTGCTGAAAAGGGTTCATTCCAGTTAAAGTTCCTCTTTGTTGACACAGCCTGTCTGAGTTTGGTCTGGACGCAGATTATTGTGGCCTCTGCCGTCTTGTGAGGCTTTAAAAGCTCTCGTATTACATACATTCTGATTAGCAGCAGCAGTGTTTGTCGTTATGATTAAAGCCCTAATCTGTAATGTGTTCATCATAAAACAAACCCTCCGTAGCACCAGAAATTAATAACCTAGACTGTATAATGTTGACAGAGTTTTCAAAGCCTTGTTAATCATTTTTAGTTTCAGAATAGCAGGTTTCAATGTGTGTACGATGTTATACTTTTGGACAAAGTCAGGCTAGCTGTTTCCCCATGTTTCCATCCATTATGCTAAACTAAGCTAACTGGCTGCGGCCTTATATTTTACAGACAGATATCAAATTATTATCAATCTTCTCCAGAGAGCAAATAAGTATATTTCCCAAACTGCTGAACTGCTTTTTTAAAGGAGCTCCACATGACATTCAGAGCATTAATAAAGCAGCAAACACTTGTTTTCTGTGTAAAGACATAATGGCATAATGGTGCCCTCACCAGGGAAAGATGTGCTCCACCTGTGTGTGTTGTAGTTTGTGCTTCTCTGTTCTTTGTTGTGGTGGGTGGTGTGGCCACTCGTGCACGTTAGTATATACCCTGTCCCTGTGTGTGTTTCCCACTGGCTTGCTGATACTGGGACAGCATCAGCAGTCAGCACTGTTGCCATTGTTGGCACTGCTGGATACACAGCAAGGACTTGCACAAAAAAACAGCCACGTTTTGGGGCACAAATATCGCTGGAAACACAGCGACAAACAATTAAAAAAGACAGCTGAGTTTGTGAGCAGAAACATCGCTGTTAACATTGCAATGTGTCACGTTTTTGGGCGTAAATGCTGCTGGAAACGCAATGACTAAAAAAGCAGTCGTGTTTGGAAGTTAGCGCTGCTGGAAAGTGCTGCAATAAAACTCGGAGAGTAATAAGATGAACATTGCCAAACATGGCGAACAGAGAAAGGGTTAAAACAGTCAAACTAAGAGGCTAAAACAAAATGTGCATACAAAAGGTCAACAAGATTACAGAAATAAACGAAATAAGAGCAACAGAGCCGGCAGATCTCAAACGATAGTTAAAGAACTGAATTAATCAATTTTAGAAAATTAAAGAATAAAAGCAATAGAAGACATTAAGAATAATATAAGAAGACGACATCACATTGGAGGGAATAAAACAAAGATAAGAAGATAAAAATAGATAAACATGTTGCCACATAACAACAAACATGGCCGTTTAGTAGCTGATAACAGCGTAGCAGTAGGCTTCTAACCTATATCTATAACACTAACCATTACCAATACTAATGCTGAGTTATAACATCGAACCGCATAAACTCAGACAATTTAATCAATGTACTAAATCTACTTCTGCACAGTGTTATTTTTCTGAGCTTGTAATGAAACATGCATTATATCAAGAGTAGATCATTGTGAGACAGAAATGAGAGACGGGTTAGTAAAACCAGAAAAAGGACTTTTCTTCTTGAAGAGGTGATTTATTTATTATTCATTCACACCTTATTTAGTCCTCAATAACCTCATAAATCTGTGCAATGCAAAGGAAATATACAAGGTGTTCCACCTTTCTGCTGTTATGTGTTTCAATGACTTGTAGAGGACTAAGTCTCTTTAACAAGAAACACATTTCATCCTGTCAAAGCTAATATCAGCTCTTTATCCCTCTTAGAAATTATGTAATATTATCACAATGGAAGGCAGAGCTGGTGTTTACTGTACACATGGGTTTATCCCTCAGCCGCTCGGAAAAAGAGCTCAGCCTGCAGGAGATTTAGAGCAGAATTCCCAGAGCAGGACGCCGAGGAACACCTACGCTTAACCGATTATTTAAATACAGGGATTTCACAGACAACTATCAGTACTAAATATTCAAACTGAAGCTTTTCAGATCTGCTCTATTTTGTCACTTGTTAGAAAAAAAACAAATGCTCCCAAAAGAGCCAGAATAGGCGACATTTCTATTTTAAGTGGAAGATGTGTAGTGGCACGGATATTTAAAATGATGGCCTCCCTGAAGAAATCAGTGCCGCAGTTTAATAGTCAACCAATGTGTTGTTTTTATAGTTTGTTTGTTTTTAAAGAGACTAAATGAATGATTTTAGAACAAAATGTGATTACCGTTGGTGTTAAAACGTAATGGAAAAACTAAGGCGCTTTGGCATCAGGCTTCACTTTGAGGTTTCTTATGTTTACAAAGTGTTCATCTGCAGTGGAGCTGCAAATGCTTTTTTTGGGTCCAGTGCTACTATAAACACTTTACTGCAACGTATTGTCATACAACAGTTCATATGATGTCATATAATGTAATGTATATATATATATATATATATATATATATATATATATATTTGCACATTTATACACACAATGAGAAAATAATGTTAAAATTTCAAAATAAACAAACAGAAAGTAAATACTTAACATAAAGTTACATAATTTAGGCTTAGGAAAGTAAAGTTATGTAGATTAGGTTTAGGAAAAGAATCGTGGCTGGGCGTCGTGTCCTAAAATATTTCAAAGTTTACTTTGTGTTACTTTAATATAACCACTGCTCTCCTGGAGGAAAGTCATGTGTTTGTTTGACCCATCCACCCCCCAGTTATCCACTTATAAAGTGGCTGACCATGTCAGCAAACAGTTGCCTATTTACATTTCCAGTGATAGTAATAAAACATTTATGACGGGGTCTTTAAGTTGTCATATGTTTTTTATTTTTATTTTCAGCCATGAAGCTGCAGCCACTTAAGATTTTATGTTTATCGTAAACATAATAGTTGTTGTGGCAGAATCAGGGTGGGCAAGTTTTATCTACTCCTCCCCTGAAAAGCTGTAATTGTGGCGTTCACCTTCAAGTACCCGTTTAAACAACGCACAAGTGCAAACACATACACACAATATATGAAGTGTCTCTTGTTTGAAGAAGGACGAATCTTCCAGGATGAGGCAGTAATGTGATCTCCTGTAGTACAGACAGACAGCCCAGTGCAGGCTTGATATAAACATAATTACATTTATGACAGAAACTTGCCACATCTCATCAGTCAGCGGAGGAGAGAGAGGACGGGCTGATCCGTTTTGTTGTGCGTCCAGAGAGTGTTGTGGCGATATCGCTTCATCCACTTCCAACATATTAGGCTTCAGCTAATTGAATGAATTGAATGAGGCTTAAACCACAGCGAGAGTCCTCTCACCACTCCGCCCACTCACAGGCTCATCTGTAATCACATCCTGTAATTACAGCCTTCGCAAGATTGGAGGATTTTCATATTAAATGTTTTGTCCTCTTTAAACACGTCTTCATACGTATGATATTTCTGTTTTACTTCAACAGTTCTAGGTATTTATCAGTGGTGGACTGTAACTATGTGTATTTACTCACGTGCTGTACTTTACTTAAAGTCCGCGGTACTTTTACTTTACTTGAGTATTTCTATTTAATGCGACATTTTACTTCTACTCCACTACATCTCAGAGGTAAATATTGCACTTTTTTCTCCACGACATTTGTCTGACAGCTTTAGTTTCTTTCCAGATTACAAATTTCCATCCTCCTCCTGTCTTGTGGAAATCATGTATCTCCATGTGTTGATGTTCATGTTAATGTTGAATGTTTGTGGTAAACTGAAGGATAAAGTTTTCCTTAATGTGAAGAATAACTCTGCAGCTTCTTAAGACAAACAAACAATTTTTACCACAAATTCAAGATAAGACAAGGTGAGTTCATGTACAAATGATCATTTTGGTAGTAAAGTACTCCTTAAATTAAATTTTGCTGATATTATTTACAGTACATGGTTAAGTAAAGTTTTGAATGCAGGACTTTAATTTGTATTGGAGCTTTTCCGGTGCAGTATTAGTACCTTTCCTTAAGTAAAGGACCTAAATACTTCCACCACTGGTATTTGGCTTATTACAGACTTGCTTAAGGAGCTAAATTAAGACAGATTCCTAATATTTATCACACATATCCATCACAGTTGCGGTGTTGTTACCTTTAATTACTTCCTTTGGGGAAATAGACCTAAACTGCAGAAACCATGATCAGGATGATTAATAACAGCTGATTGATGCCCCGTATGTGGTTTCATACTTCATACTAAATCCCTCACCCTTCTGGCACACTCACTGACAACATCCGACGTCTTCATCCCAGATTCTCGTCCAAATCCATTATTCACACAGCATGATGTGGGTGTCGGTTTACTGGTACCAGTACTGAATACAAACAAGCAGAAATAGAACAGAGTGTGGGAAATAGCACTGAGCATATGTACCTTTTGATTTTGCGTTTATTGCTCAGAGAAAGAGAGTGGAGGTTTGTTTATCAAGCTGTGCTCACCCTTTAGGTGAGTTTAAACTTAGAAACATCAATCTTGTCCGCCAGGACAGTTTTATTAGATGCCAAATTTAAGGGGAAGTTTTGGCAAGAGTGAGTTTCAGTGAGGAGTCGGAGTGAAAGCCAATTCACTGCTGCCGAACAAGACAAAACGCCAAGTAACTGTAATTATAAACAGACATCAGACAGACCAGAAGCATGAGTGAATCTGTGAGAATTACAAAATATTGACTAACAGGCATTTATAGTCCGTTAAATAGCTTTAAGATATGTGAGAATATTTTAAAGAGGCACACATTTTGCACATATTTATTTATTTTTTTTGCACTAACATATAAAACTACAAAGAATCCAAGAAATGGAAAATAAGAAATATGACTTACACAAACTTGAAAAATACAAACTGTAAAAACAAAAGAAGTAAAGTTAACAAAAAAATTAGATATGAACTTTATATTATACATTATACAAAAAAGATGAATGACGTGTCAGACCTCACAAGGGTTTTCCTAATCAAAAGTCGAATCAGAAAGTCTGAGCACAGCGGTGCTGATCAGAAAGCTGCTTTTTGTGTGACAAAGAGAGATGGAGAGAGGACAGAGGAGATGTAAACTGGAATATTGCACAATGTGTCTGTAAATTATAACAACTTAGTCGGAAAGCTTCTTTATCTTCTGATAAGCTCACCTGAGCCCGCAGGTCTACCCACGGGACCAAAAAGCTGTTGGTCACATCATTATAAACTTAGTTATTAATATATGCTGTGAAATCTGAAACCTTACCTACAGACAATCTACACGCAAAACTGATGGAGAAACTTCACATGATGGCAGTAAAAAATGACAGAAGCTTAAAAGTAAAGATTTATCAGGAGAGCTTACCCATGAATTCGGTTCTTTTATGTAAAATAATAACCCAGACCTTGTTTATGTGTGCACATGGTACAGTTACTCACTAATTAGACATTTTCTTGAGACAAAAACATCCGCCTGCTTTATCTCCTGCCAGGTGGAGCGCATGGAAACCTAGCAACAGGCTGCAGCAGTCTTAGCTCAGCTCTGCTCTCAGGTTATCGAGACCCAGACAATGAGACTTGCATACATGTGAGCACGTCAATCGCAACTCTCGGCTGGGTAGACAGGACACGGTGTGCCAATGGAGGCGCATTACACGCCCCATTGACCTCGGCACATTCAACCCTGTTGATCATTCCAGTGCAAAAACCCAGATGAGCGCATTTTGTTGATGTTCCCAAATTGATCCAATTTTCTATGACACTGTGTGGGTTAGAGGAGCCTGGCAAAGCTAACCGGATTTAATCAAAAAGCACGCAAGCAAATGATTCATCTGTTAAACTGTATCCCTTTGTGCTTGAACTAAATATACACCTTCCAAAGCCTTTTTGTTTGTTTGTGTCTGAAGCTTTTATCGCTCCGTCCCCTGTTGGAAAACATTACCTGGAAGGAGACAGATAAAAGATGTTGTTTGGTTTGTTGCTTCTTGGCGAGGACAGCGCAGCACGTTTCTGAGGAATCATGGGAAATGCTTTAACAGCCTCTCAGAGGATGGTAAAAAAAAAAAAAATCAAACTGAACAATATATAGGCAGGATGTTTTCTGATTTGTTGTGTGCTTCAAAATACCTTTTACTTACTGCAAGAACAACAGTGTTTGTGCAGAGCTTCGCTCAGCAGCTGGTAATATCAGTTCCTGTACAAAGATTTCATCTGTTCGTTACATAAATCAGTGGTTCCCAACTGATGGGTCGCAGTCCAAAAGAGGGTTGCTGGTTCATTCTGAATTTACTGCAAGTGTCATGTGAAACTGTCAAGTTTGTAAAAAAAAAACACACTTTTCTTTTAAGTACGGTGAATTTCAGGCACAGGGCTTTTATTTTGAAGTGCCGTTTCTGTTTATTCTTGCAACACACTTGATTGCTTTGTGTTCTAAACTAATTTCGAAGTCGTCAAATACCGCCGCTATTGTTGTGCTTCTGGCGTGAGACCCCGATCCCAAAAGTCACCTTTTTTGTCTGCATGATATGCCGCTGGATGGCGTTAGCTGAGAACGTGGCCAGAGAGAGCCGTTCGGGGTGTTATTATATGCCACCGGACAGCCGGATGGCACCTGCCGCGGCAGCATGATGTGCACACGGTCAGCTTCAGTTGTGAACGCAGCCACAGAGTGAGGAAAAGAGAAAGGCTGTCTCAGACAACGTCTTCATTCAGGATGGTGGTAGCCTGAGGGTATAGAAGCTCTTCCTGAGGCTCTCAGTGTCAGTCAGTTATCCACGCTTTAATGTTGGTTGCATGAGGATGGAAAAGACGGTAAAACTTTGTGACTGGCAAACTTTTTCAGCTGTGGAAGGAAAAGAGTGTCTTCACTGAGCCTTACTGACATTAAGGCAGCTGTTTAGTCGTGGTGATGGAGAGCGGTGGATAGAAAATGCCATCTGCAGAAAAACAGCCTCATGCTGTGATCAGGACACGACGACTAAGTGAACCACAATAATAGTGCGTTGTACGTATCAGAAAAACAGTTTTTTTCACCACTATGAAATCCTGACCACTACCTCCATAATGACTCTTACATAATCATAGATATATAATAAATAGAGCATGAACATATGCATCCTCCCACATACATCTGTTGTCACTTGAATTATGTGATTTTATTGTGCTGTATGTTTTACATTTGCACCTTTTGCCAACTTTTTTTTTCAATAATCTGCATCCTGTGAATTCTGATTTATAGTTAAAAGTTGTTTTTCTTCGTATATACAGAGTTTGTCTTTCAACCGCCTCTTTGCAGGACAGCCATGACTTCATTGTTAGCCTCCTGACAATTGGGATGATTATAGGATGTCAAGAGGCTCTCCCTGGCTGGTGGAAAAGGCTATTTGTGGTGTGTTCCTTTCTTTGTTAGTACAACTTGAACTTAAGAGGCAGAGGCAGAGGGGTCGGCATCTGTAGGGCTGAATGACTCTTTTCAGCAGCCTGGGAATTGAAAAGCAAAGCTCGACGCCTGCAGTCAGTGGTGACAGTTGCTAGCATCTTGTCACAGTATGTAAATCAGTTGTCACATGAGATTAGCCGTGTTTAAATCCCACTTGTGCTTCGTGTAACTCCACATAGGCAACATGTAATGTGCACTCGATTGATGCTCAATGTGCAGAGAGAGATGGTCAAACAGAATCACCCAGTTGTTGAATTTTGGGATTTTGAAGAATGATAATGACCCTTGCAGATGAGTGAGAAAGTGATGATTTGAAGTGATGGACACAGCTTTACCAAACAGGCGTACATTAGACCCTTGATTTGAACCCGTCACTGAGGGGAGACTCGGGACCTTTGGGGACCCTGCCACCTGAGCTTCCATCTCATTAATTATCTGTCGGGTGTGTTACATAAGAACCAGAGTAATAACAAAGGAATGTGATCTCCCGGCCCTCATCAGCAGGGAGCTGCATGATGAAATAAAGCCGTCTGAGCAGCGTCTTTTCCCTCAACTCTCGGCTAATGAAGGGATCACTCATCCTTTCAGAATTGATCTCGGCAAAATCCTGTGGGCTCGATGGCGAGGAGAGTTTGAATGTTGTCACTGCGGCTGCTTTAATTTTTTTATGGTCACTTTCAGACTTAAAGGAGCTCTTCAGTATCCGTTGGTCTGCACTCAGCACTAATACACTCAGCTACATGGGCTGCATGAGAAATTGAAATAGCTGATTGGGGTTTTAAACTGTAAACAGAACGAGCTGCTCAGAATGGATCGCTGGCGTTCAAATCTTGAGATATATAGTGGTTGAAAGCTTTATAAGGCAGCGGTGCAGTGAACTATAACTTTATTTTATTGCACATAAAAAATCTATCATGTGTATTTCAATAACAAGAAACACAATTCATGCAGTACTTAATGATTTGGAAGTTAAAACATTAACTTCAGACAGAAATGTGAAGTTGCGTCAATTTGAAGACACAATGTATGTAAGAAGCTGAAGTTGACATGCTGTTCCTGAGTGTCCAAAACTGACAGTGGAGGGGTACCTCGAGCGTCATGATTTGATGTGTAGGGCCACTGAACAAACGTCAATATTGTTTGGGAAGGAGAATGTATTGCCTTCATTTGTTTAACAACGTAAGTTATTTTTTCAGATTAGTTTTTCATCTCCTTCCTGTCCAGTGAAAACCATGTATCTCCACTTGTGTTGTTTTTAATTTTTTGTTATAAACTGAAAAATAAAGTGTTTCTTAATGTGTTGAGAAAAATCTCCTACATCTAGAGCAAAAATAAACTATTTAAAATCCCTCTTGGATCAGCGGGAAAATGCATCCTCACAAAGCTGAAGACAGCGCTGCTTTTCTGACACCACGAAAAGTTGAGTTATTAGAAATATGTCGTTCATGTGATGATCTTACATAACATGATGTATTGCTGTAGATTAAACTAACCAGCAGGATATAAAGTTAAAAACCTTAAGCATCCACAACAGTAAAATACAAGAATATTAATCCAAAACCATCAGATAGAACAGGAAAACACTGACAGGAAACTTTTAAACTTAACTTTTTATACTTTAGGTGCACTCTACTGATTATACTCAAATACTATCTTTTGATACTTTGACTAGAACAGACTGACAGACTTTTTTTTTTTTTTTTACTAATTTCCAGCTTTGGGGTAATTTTCTTTTCATTTCTGTTTTTGAAAGAATTTAAGCCAATTTGTTCTGATTAAGTAAAGTTTTGAATGCTGGGAAAATACTCCAATAATAAGGGAATAACATAATAACATAGTGACATAGTAATAAATAATACGGGAAAAACATACAACACACATAAATAGTTTCTTTCCATTTTCCTCCAGAGAGTAGAGACAGCTCCTGCAGTAGAAATAATATGTAAGGCTTCACATAAAAGCAGAGCGAGAGCTGCAGCAGCAACCGAGAGGAATACGAGGCAGTTATAAAAAGGGAAGACTCTGGATTTACAGTATGTGTCCTCATGCATCCTTTTCAGACTCGAGCTGAGCTTTTGTCGTTATTAGACTTTCTACTCCTGCTGGCAGTAAGAGCGCAGTGAAGGGTCAAACACAAATTGAACCTCTCCAGCTGTCCTGCACAATTCTTATCTTGGTGTGCTCTCAGTATTGTGCTTCGACATTTATCCAACAATATGTCGGCGTAAAAATGGCCAAAACGATGGATTGTTTTCAGTATTTTGATTGCCTATTGATTTTTAGACTCTGTAGATGTTGTGCACTGAAAGCAGTGGTGCAGCTACAGAAAAAAGAGCCCACTGTGAGATCTCTCACACAACTCACCATGTGGAGGATTCAATGCAGCTTTCAGGACTGACTCAGATATGAAGTATAATTTCTATTTGCTCTGCTGGTTATTAATGTAACCTGAGTGCTTCCAAATCCATTAATGTGCACTAACAGAAGCACTTGACCTCAACCTGGTACCTCATGCTTCAGTTCACTTCAGCCATGTTGGTTTTTAGTCACTTCTGGGTCTCTCACCACACAAAGAAATTGAAAACTGTTGCCAGGTTTTATAGGTTCTTCCAAGCAACAAGGTTACCATGGCCACTAAAATCATCAAGCTGTATGATGGGATGTTCTGGGACATTGTCTCCAGAGGTTGTGCTGGATAGGTGAAACACTTGAAGCCAGAAATGACAGCCAGCTGCAGAGTTAAAACTTTCAGCAGCATAATTTTCCTTCAAATGATCAGAGTAATGTGTCAGAATCAGCTTCAGCAGATTTTCAGGATTTCATCATCAGTAAGTGCTGTACTCGAGAAGATCACAAAAGACTAAAGGAGGCTGTAAAAAACGACTTATTGCTCTTACTGCTTTGATCGCTGTATGATGAGGTGCGGGAATATGTCTTATGAGAGTCATTTGTGAGATCAGTTAACATACGTGGCAGCAGACATACTGACACATGTATCCACAGAGAGGTACCGAGGCTGCTATTACTGCAACATACTGTGTATATGGCAGTGGTTCTCAACTGGTTGGTTTCACGGGCCCATTATAAATGGACCACAAATGACTCCATGTAAAGTTTGTGTCAAAAAAAACTCTACTAGTTTAGAATTTATGAGTGAATTGCAGCACAGAGCTTTTATTTTGAAGTGTGGTTTCCTGCTGTAGAGTGAGAAAGGTTTTTTGTATTTAATTGCTCTTTCTTGGTATTATTTAGCCTGTTTTATCTTTTTATTATTATTTTTTTATTTTTCAAAGATAATTTATATTTACATACAGTCCAAGAATTATAAAGGAAAAGAAAAGAGTCAAAAAAAAGAGTCAAAGTAAAAAAAATAAAAAATAGGGAATAAGAAAACCACCAAAAATATTTTAAAAAATTCCTTTTTTAAAAAAAAAGAAAAAAAAGATTTTTTTTAAAGATAAACATTGGCCAAGAGTTTTTAAAACTCAAAAACAATTGTAAAGGAAAAAAAAATCAGAAAAAAAAGAAAAAGAAATGCCAACTTTTTTTCAAAAAGAAAGCATGCCAGTGAGTTTGGAGGGCATGTTTAAAAAATTAAGCGTTTCTTTCCCCTCACAGAGGTCCGGGGTAAGCCCCCAATGTCCTCAAATTCTAGAAACACCCCTGATTTTAACTAATCGCACTTTATCTTGCAGTATGTTTTATTTCATTCTGTTTTAAGCCCACGTGTTGTTTACAGTTTGTGAAATAAAATTGAATATGTCCTAATTTCTCTTATGTGTGGACCGTGGACTAATGACGAAGGAGAAATCTGGACCCAGTGGCTAAACCAGTTAGGAACCATTGCTATATATACCATTATCAGTTTGTTTCTCAGCGAGTCAGTGCTGTTTAAGCTCATACTGTCATGCCCTGTTTTCTGCAGACTGCAGTCACGGAGACAAATTTCCTTTAGTTATTCTGCTTCAGGGACAGCCGGTTACATCATGTCTATCGTACGTGCACTTGTTGTATTATGAGGCAAAGTCAAGGCAGCTTCCTCTGTACACACTCCAGAGATCATGAGCACACCTCTAACTCCACCTGCTGGTCTGTGTCTTTGTCTCAGCCCCCCACGTTGGCCTCTAACTGATGGAGACACTGTGTAAGAAAAAAAAAATAACCAGGAGAGTTACAGCGATATTTTTCTGAAATACATCAGCTGATTATTCTCAAATAGACTCAAAATGACTATGACCTTTCTTGCTAAGTACAGGGCTTTTAATTCACACCCTGTGTAATGTGATTTACTGTCAATTGGCTCCCACCAAACCCACCCACACACTGGACACTTTATTATAGCTCCACTAACTCCTTTGTGAACTGCCCTTCAATTATTCCATCACTCCTTTTCTTGTTCTTGCTGAGGCTATAAACACGGTAGCAGCCGTTTATTCCTGTTACTATAATATGTTTACTTTTATATGTAGTTTGAACAATCAGTTGATTCAGTTTCTCCTTTGTAAGCCTTTTGTTGTCCATTATGTTTATATACTGTCCTGTATGTTGTGTATTTACTGTATTTTGTATGCTTTTTTTTGTTTGTTTGTGTTGCATTGTAGACACAAAACAAGACAAGAACGCTTTATTAATCCAAGAGTCCACTTAGGAGTTAAGATTAGATCATGTAATCTTGGTTTTGATCTATATCAAACCTTAAGTGTGTGATATTATTTTTTTTTTTTCAATTAAAAAAACCCCAAAACAAGACAACAAAGTTATCCTGATCCCAGCCCAAGGGTGAATTTGGATTTCAGGAACAAAGTCTAAAAATGATTTTAAATTGGTCTGATATATATACATTTATTTATATTTTTCACTTGATAACAGTTATTTTGATAAAGAAGACATTGAGCTGCCTATTAAGCATTCTACTACAAAAATATAAAAATAAAAAATAAATACATCCCATAAAATAATTCCCAAATAGCTGTCAGTATCAAACAAAAAAAATTTAAAGTTACAATCGGGAAGATCGCTGTTTTGGTCCTTTTGGCAGCAATTATGGTGGTAATTGCAATGTGTTTAGTGATGGACTGCCTACATGTGACCACAGGTTAATTGTTTTAGGTAAAAAACAAATCACCAGTTTTCACAGATAAAGAAAAAAAAATAAAATAAAATAAAAATTCTGGAAAACCTTTTATTTCCACCTGATTTACTGATGGAAAAAAATAATGAAACTTAGGAAAACAGGAACTTGTAAAAGCCTTCTACTTTCACCTGCCAAAAACACAGGATAAAAGAAAAAAAATCAGACTTAGAAAATGGATGACTAGATTTTTTTTTCTTATTTGCGTCTCAGGGTTTCCATAAAACGGACTAGAAAAAGATGTAAAAATGCTCAAACTGAAAAAATAAAATCGAAGATTAGTCATTCTTCACATTGATGAGATTACAGTTTATATCAATGTTAACCTGAACTTTTATCAGTTATGTGATGTCTAAATATATTGTCTTATTTTCATTATTTTTTTAAATAGGGAGCAAACACTAAAAGTCCATCACTGTGAAGGTTTATTGCATATTATTATGTTTGTTTCCCAGTGTTGAAAGAAGTATTCAGATCAGATTAGATGTAATTTGCAGGTGAACTGACATTTTTTGGATGACATCTGAATATGCAAAGAGGATAATGACTATAGCAGTATTTCCTTTTGAAAAGCGGTGAAGTGAAAGTATAAAAGATAAAATAGAAATACTTGCTAGGTAAATGTACTTAGTCACTTTCAACCACTGGTTTTAACTTGTGTTATATGAGGTAAGACATAGTCTACATAAACAGATTCCTTTTACACAGTGTCTAACTCAAACCATCAAAATGCAAGTGAAAAGATGTGGAGAAAAGAAGCATCTTAATTCAAATTTAAAGCATTGAACATTTGAGAGGAGCTACATTTAAGATGCCACCACCTGTTTTTTGTCTTAGTTGTTTTTTCGAATAATTTATGGAAGCCCTAAGCGGCCATACATTCATACATTTTTTTCCCCTCTGTTTTCTTGAGATAATGGAATAAGTTCTTGAAATATCGAGACATAGAAACTGTGTTTTCCCAAGATAACAACATAATAAATTTGAGATTGTCGAGACAACAAATTAATAACATAATAGTAGGATATTCATTTGGAGAATTTATTTGAAACATCATACAGTGTAGCAATGTGAGAGGAGCAGGAGAAAATCGATCACTGCATCACATGGGTGTTAGTTAGCTGGACAGACAGCTGTTGTAACACTGATATTTTTTATTAGTTTTTATATCAGCAGTACTTAACAACATCAACGAGGCTACTGTGTCCAGGATTTTATAGTTTTATTGGTCTTGTGGATTGGTTCACGTTTGTTTTTAAACAGTGCCAAACAAGTGAATTGTGAATATTATACATGTGTAGCTTATGGCCCTTTTTTTTTTTTTTTTTTTTAATTAAAACGCATGCGCAATGAAAAGTGTGTGAAATAACAAATATTGTTTCCGGTGTGGACTTTCAAAATAATGCATATATTAATCCTAAATTCTAAAACCTTATATAATTTAGATACATTTAACAAAAACTCTCAAACTTTGTTTGCTAATAAATAAAAATAAAAACGACAGAATTACTGTCCAAAATGTACAGGTCTTTATGAGGGTGTGCGAAACGAAACAATAAGAAAAAAAACTGAAGTTCAGTCCGTAGAAACAATAGCCTATATATCAGAAAATAAAGAGAGAAGATAACAAATGATGATGTGCTTTGTTCTGTTATGTTTATGTGTTATGTGTTGGTATGTATGTTGTTGCTTTTTTTGTGTGTTTGTTTTTATGATGGTTGTATTGTTTATATTGAGGTGTCTGTTTTTCTTTCTTCATATGATGTTTGACTAATCCAAAGACTTAAATAAATACTTTAATGAAAGTAAAGTTTGAGGAGAATCAGAATAAAATAAATATATTTTATTCGCTCCTTAACCCCTCAGCACCTGGATCAACATCAGTTTTCCAGTGCTGCATTCAGATGTAGATTCAGAGGCTTCATGAGCAGTTAAACTTTTGAAACTTGAGAAAATTGGTCTGATTTCTTTTGAAAACACAGGGAAAAAGGAAACAATCAAAACAAAAAAAGAAATGTCCTGCAAAATGTTAAAAAAAAAGAAAGAAAAGTAAAAGGTGACAAGGACATGACTTTTTAAGATACGTACAGAAGAAAATATATATAAATCTTATAATTATATTTTTTAAATTATGTTACAGAAAAAAAAACAAAGAATATAAGTAATATTTCTTTGTTTTTGTTTTTCACTTTTTTAAAGGTAATTTTTTATTTTTTATTTTTTGGTCATTTCTTGTTAAGTTTGTCAGTGCCTTCTTCCCATGCTCTTTAAAGGAAATCAAGTAAATTTATTATCAAGGGGTTACATCTGCTTGTAACCCCGCCAGTTTTTCTCAGGACCTGTCGTGGATCCGCTACCAACATTTTTCTGCTTTTATTTTGAAGGATCGCTTCCCGGAAGTGTCGCCGCCGTGTTTCCAGCTTGACGCCGCTCTAAAAACGGCTCTTCCAGTTTGGATGAAAACTTCAGTTCACAGACAAACTCAATGGGAAGGTGAACGCTAACCATGACGCTCCTGTGAAAAGTGGCCAAAGTGTTTGGAGTAAAGCCGCCGGAGACTGCAGGATCCCAGATTCAACATTTCTCGGTCGAAAACTGTAAGTTTAACCGAAGTTTAAGTACACTTTGGAAGCAGAGTTGGTTTTAACCGTTTGTTTGTCCAAGTTTCGTCGGGCTGCTAGCTTAATTGTGTTGACGTTACTCTTGTTAATTGAAGTTGGATTGATAGGAAATGTTTATGTTAGTAAACATAACTCAGGTTAGCTTAGCTGAGTTTTGCATGTTAGTAATGTTTTGTATGGGCAATGTTACCAACAACATTTACAGAAACTGTGGTGACTTTAAAGAGATTAGTTGTTGTTATTGGGGTTCATTGTTTGAATTTTATTGACGTTTTTTAAATTTAATTTTCTGGCTTTGGCATCAGAAGAAATTCCCATAGCCAGTATCATTTGGGGTTTTTATTATTATCTTATGGTTTTGTTTAAGGCAGAATCACTCAACTAATGTTACTAAACAGCTGCATTACATGGGTTGTAATAATGACAAAAATATTAAATAAAATGAAAAGATACATGACATTATACATTAATTATACATATATATCATATACAATCCACAGAGAAGAGCAGAGAGGAAAAAGCTCATTTTTACTTATATGTAATATTTCAAGTTAATGTTTTTTAATAAAAGGTTATATACGAATGGGCAACGGTACTTACAATATTTACAGTAGTTGTGGGGATTAAAAAGAGATTAATACATGTGTTTTTGGATTGCTATTTCATTTTTGCCAAGATTATTATTTAATTGTCTTGCTTTAGTATCAGAAGAAATTGCCATAGCTGCCATTGTTGTCATATTTTTTATTTAATATTTCATTACTATTATTATTATTATTATTATTATTATTATTATTATTTTATTTTTATTTATTTATTTTATTTTATTTTTTTTTTTAGATTTTTCTGCATTGGATACTTTTAATATTTTGAGTACTTCTTCCTGATTTTACTTGCTTACTTTTACTTAACATTTTCAATACAGATATTAATACTTTTACTAAAGTTAGGGAACAGGGTACCTCTTCCACAACTGCTTTTAATGGTATAGTAGTTTGTCCCATTAAGTTGGATTACGTAGTTTAGCTTTGTATGTGGAAATGTGTTTTTTTAATTTAGCCACAGCTAATTTATGCATCACATGTCCATTAAGCCAAACCATGAATCACTGCGGTGAACCTCGAGTTTGGCTCCCACCCACATTTACTGCATAAAAGGCAGTAGCAGTCAACACAAAGCTAGCAGTTTAAAGCTGCTTCTGATCCAGTGTCAGCTCCTTTTATTATCAATCTCAGACTTCTGCTGCCTCCTTTGTTTGGGTATACCTCTGTAGCATAAAGCTGTTCAGGAAAAGCCTCCCTCCTGAGGCGCTGCGTGACCTGCTGACAGCCTTCCTCCCTGCATACGTCTGATGATGTCTTGGCTTCCGGGCAGAAAACTGAAAGCATAACAAAGGATTTTATTTCCCTCTCTGACAATAACCATATTTGTATCTTGCCACACTCTCATGGTTAATGGTTGGCTGCTTGGAAAGTCCATGCTGTTGCACACTTGCTTGCACAGCCATATCAGATGTTACACTGGCAGGGCTAGCGTAATAAACATTTTCTCACAAATCTAATCGCCTTGCACCGATGGATGTGTTTCCCCAGGCAACAGACATTTATTTGTTGCTCAGTAAGGCAAAGAGGAGCGCAAAGTCCATTATTGGCATTTAGGGATGTCCCGATCAAGTTTTTTTGACCCCGGTCTCAATCAGAGTCATTTGATTTTGAGTATCTGCTGATACCAAGTTCTGATCAGTTACTTGCACTTCAAGTACTTTGAAGTTATTAAAATCAATTCGGTGTATGTGCTTGGCAGTTTAATAGCTCTGTAATGCAATATAAGAAAAAATGTCTGCATCCAAACAGTTCCTTTAGGGTTTTTATTTCATTATTACAAAAATAGAAAAGTGAAAAATATCATTTTTTATGGCTCTTATCACAATTTCACTTAGTGTAGCATTTGTTTTTTTTCCCAGTAAAATAAGAAAATAAACAAAGTAAAATATGTCTTTAGAAATAGCTTTCAAATTCACTTAATGCAGCATTGTAATAGAAGCACAGAACACATATACTCATATAAATGAGTAATATAATCACAATTCCACCTCAAAGAAGTGTTTTAGCTTAATTTGAAAATACTCAGTAACAACAAATAAAAATCAGTCACAATTCACGGGGCTTGATACCAGTCCTTTCAATCCGATTGGGACATGCCTATTGGCATTATTTAGTAGCAGTAAACCTGTAATGACATCAACATGGAACAGACCCCAAAGTTTTCTATTTTTAAGATGTTTATTTTTTTTAAAGTGACGTGTCAACGACCTTTTTATCTCAGCCACCTTTTTTTGACATTTGCATTCCTTGCATTCTTGGTACAGTACTCTTGTGGTTTTATTTTGAAAGAAGAGAGCTGTCACATGATATATAGGGATGTTTACAAGCGCCTTATTGAATTAAAATCTGAACTTAATCTGAAACATTTGTCTCACAGGGATATAATTAAAGGGTCCAGTTTTAAATATGAACTGTACACGTGGCTTTTGGAGTATTTTGGTTTTGTTGGTGCAGTCAGAGCATAGGCTTGCTGGGAAATGGCCATTTCTAACTAAAAGGGAGACATTTCTCCAGAATGTGCCAGGAAACGCTTCCTGACAGGGCTGAGTGACGGTTTTCCTGAGTGTATGGACGCCTCTGTGTTTGTGGTGTCACTCTTTTTAGGCACTATTGTAGATCTCAGACTTCAGAGTCTCAGTTTAAGGCAGCAGCTGTGAAATTATGCCCAAAATAAGACTTCATACCCAGAGAGGGCTGCTTCTGTGCTCAGACCTTGATAACAAAAGCTATGAAAAGTCAGTTTTTCTTGGCTTGTTGTGATCTCTTACTCAGTTCCTCCTGCCCATTTCCACAATCCCACTTTATTATTTTCCCCCTCTGATGTGATTTTTGACTGTGATGTAGTTAAGGGCCACATGGAAAAAACTGCAGAAACTTGGGATCAGTGTTGTGGTGCTATCATGTGAGTTTTTGAAAGACAGAGAGTTGTTTGTGCAGTGTCTCAATGTGACCGCCGCTGCACCAGTTTAAAGTCTAGCCCGTCGTTTCTGTCAAACAGTCAGACCTCACAGCAGCAGCCCAAACTAA
Source organism: Plectropomus leopardus (assembly GCF_026936395.1). Taxonomy (NCBI): domain Eukaryota; kingdom Metazoa; phylum Chordata; class Actinopteri; order Perciformes; family Serranidae; genus Plectropomus; species Plectropomus leopardus. The sequence goes on from NC_142197.1 coordinate 6,012,386, forward strand.
AAGTCCACTGGACCATCTCTCAGGGGGGAAGTGTCAAAGGCAGGGTGTTTGGCTGGTGGTTGGGTTTCACGTGGGATTAACTTCCACAGGTCACGCTCTAAATCCACGTTACCTCTCAAAGTGCTACTGTAACTATGACCAAAGTGATGCAAATAATTGAAGTTAGAGCTGAAACAATTATTTGATGAATTGATCAACCAGTATTTTGATGGCAGTCTTAGTTGAAATTATTTTTTGCCAATCAAAATAATCTTCTCTAGTAAGAGAATTTGCTTCTTTGTTTCACATGATATTTGATAATGTGACAGCATTGTAAGGTTGGCTATTGGTGCTCTCACAAAATCTCAACATAATTTTGTTGTTATCAGTGTTGTGGACATAATAGTAAAGTTGGTAAAGGCAAATAAGACCTTGTTCATGCTGCCAGCCTGAATCAGGTTTTTGGCATATTCAGATTGTATCTAGCTAGATTTCACAAAGTCTGTACAGCAAAATACCCCCGAAATTCAGTTTTTTGCAAATTGGATCCAAACCACATTTGGAGCCTTAAATGCGATTCTAATCAGATTTCTACAGATGCGTCTCAGTATGCAGTCTGGCTGCTCAAATTGAATTTCAGTGACTTTTGTGTGGCCATAATGTATTTATTCACTGAAGGGGAGCTTATCCAGCTACGCTTAATAAAGTGAAATATATCTGGAATATGCCCAAAAGTTAACGCTAATCGTCTTGCAGCTTCATTGAGGGCTCCAGTGCTATTGTGTCCCTTTCAGAAGCGATGTCCAAAATCTTAGATAATATTTAGTCTCATATCACAGCACGCTGCTAATTTAATGTCAATATATTGCAAGGCCCTGTATAATAGTAAACTACAATAAATATTTTTGGGTTTTGGATGATTTAATGGACAAAAGTAGACATTTAAAGACATAGCCTTGTCATTTTCCCCAACATTTAACATACAAAACAATTCATTGAGAAAAAAAAGCGGATTATTCAGTAATGAAAATGAACCCTAGATTAAGCTCTGCATAGTGTACTATCTGCAAATGCTGTGATTAAAACTATGCTACATAATCACTACTGTTTATATTACTGCAATCACTCCTACTGCTACTAAACAACTAGGAACTATTCTTGCTAATACCACTGACAGTCATCTTAAATTAGGTTTATTTATTCATAAATTCTTACAGAAAACAGGATATGTCGTGGAAGAAAGAGCATAGTGTGTGGGGGTCTTAGGATTGTGTAGAAAACTTTGAAATAACTTATGGTGCTATCCAGTGTCTTGTTATTGCCTGTAAATTCAGCAAAGGATTGTCAATATCTCAAACTTTTTAAATTGAAACACGAGTGCACCACCGGCTTCTGGATAATGAAATCTGACTTTTTCATATTTCTCTTGATTAGTTTGTGAGCTGGATTGAGTAACGGATCCAATGTCTCTTTAATCAAATGCCACTGGAGGCCAGTGGTTAAAGACTACTGGCAGCATCAGAAGCACACAGTTTATCTTCATAACCGAGCAGAAATAGAGAGCACATTATTGAAAGTTGTTTTGATTGAGAGTTGTGGTTAACCTTAGACGGAGGAACAAACGATGCGAGAGAATTTAACTATTTATCCAGCAAGCGCTGATGTAGTCCTCCATACTATGACCAGTTACTTTACTGTAACAATGCTGCTTCTCTTGCTGCTTTGAGCCAATTAAATTCTGAAATGCACATCTGTACCACAGCTGGAAGTGAGCTATTGTAGCACAAGCACCAGCAGAGGCATGTGTTTGTGTATATACATATGTGTGTGTGAGTGTGTGTTTGAGCCAGACCACTCAGCATAGGGTCAAGTAATCCCAGCCTACTTTTCTTTTCTGAATGTATTGTCCCTCCCCCTCCCCCTCCATATTATTGGTTCTCTACATCTGGTTGATGTTAAAACCACCTTACAGCAAAGTCCAGTTTGACTTTCAGACTGATTTGTCTTTCTGTAAAATAGACTTGGAAATATTACTTCTGTCAGATACATTTAGAAAGATGGCATTGATGCTTTTTGTAATAAGCTTGGATGAATGCTCTGTCGGGAACAGAGCCACGAGTGAATGTTGAGCCCCAAGCCTCAAAGTTGGACAAAGAAGTCGGTTTGAAGAAGCTGTCACTTGTCCTTTTTATTCACCACGTTTGTAGAAATGTCCTACTTGGCACCACAGCAAGCTCGTGCTGGCTAATGAGAAGTCACTTTGTCTTGACAGAGAGATGTGGGCAAAGCTTTTTCAGAATATGAAATCTGTTCACCCATGTGGTTTCCCTAAAGCGTATTTCTTGTCAGAGTTAAAAAGAATTTGAGTGAAATGCACAACCTCTGTACAGTATCAGTTAAAGAATAGTGGTGGCAATATGTTAGTCCATCTCTCGGTACTTTTTGACGCGACATGTGTGTTTTCGCTTTCATCGCGCCGTCCGGAATGAATTCGCTTTTATTAGCGTCTTTGCATTGACTTTGTTTGTGAACTTGCTGCGCAAAACACTCGCTTTGCATTCGGTTTGAACGCGTGATTACAAGTTTGCTCTCATTTGCCTCGTCCAACCACAAACTGATTGACTGATCATTTATTCACTTTAAAACTCAAACTTAACAAACTGTTGCTGAGGGGAAAAAAATCTTAATGAGAGTTCCTCCTGTGCTGCATTCATGGACCTGCAAAAAACTTTAAAATCAGTTTGGGAGAGAGCAACCACACAGATAAGAACTATTTTATGTGGTGGATTAGTATTCATTTCATGCTTTAGTTGGTAATTGTAGCAGCATGACAAGTCAAAATAACAGTCACCCTGAACATAGTTATGATGTCACTCTGCAACAGCGTGTCTTGTTGTGTCTTTAATAGTGTTTGAACATCGGCGCTCTGTGGAACAGATGAATTAGATGTATCAGGCTTTGGCTACTCACTCAGCACATGTTGTAGGATCTATTAATTGTCAGTTTTGGTCTTTTGAGGATATTAGTGAACAAACGGAAAAATGCCAGCAGCCTGATAGGAATGAAGTCCACGGGGTGTTGTCTGAAGGATGGAGGGAGGGAGGTCACAGAGGTCAGCGGGGATGTCAGTACCAGGCATTAGTGTTTGGTTTTTGGGATAAGTAACCTGCCTAGGAATGTGTGTAGAGCTCACTCCTACACTCGGGCATTATCAATCATTGTTACAGACACTTCTTCACATGTGTGGAGAGATGGACCCTCATCTGTAGTTGGGCTTTTTCTCTTGAGGTTTTGGTCATAAAATTCCTCATGGATGACCTGCTCATCACTGATGCGAAAAGAGGTGGAAAATACCCCAGCCTGGCATTTTAAAGGGTCTGGTTTTGTGTGTCTGAAGAAAGGGCAGACGAGTTAACGTGGCAAGTTTCAATGCCATTTTCTGCCACATGACCAGCCTAAGAGTACACTCAATTGCTGTTTTGATCCTTTTTCAGACATAAATTGAACCTGGATTCTGAATTATTGCATGGGCTGATAAGATGCTCTACTTTCCACTGAATTGGATTTCTCATGAAACTTGTAATACCAGTTTTGATGTGGCTTTTATCACAAGACTGCAGAGGCAGAAAGACAGAGAGCTTCAATTATGGTAACACACAGTGATTTGTTTTATCTTTTAAAATGCTTTCATCCTATTTTTCTCTACAACCCGTGGTCGCATCATGACCGGAAGACTGCACGAGATAGTTGAGTAGAACATAAGATACAGCGCGCACTGCTGTTTCTTTCTCCGTGTCATTTGTTGTTTTCTGCATTCACACGGAGAGAGAAAATATTTGTATTCTCAACAAAAAAACATCTCTTTTTGGAAAAAGGAACAGGCTTTAGGTTTCTCCCAGGGGTGAAACAAGCAGCTGACCAAACACAGCTTCCACCCTGGTGAGAGTGAGTGATGGTTTCCCATTAAACTCTGGAAATACCTGTGGAGGAAAAAGTATTATTTGAAACCCCCTCGAGAACTGTAAAATTTAATAGGAAAGCTGTTGTTGTATTATAAAAATTAGGGTATTGGCATGCTTCTTGACCAAAAGTCCTGCTTTGTCCTTGAAATTACATCCATGTGTGTAGTTACATCCCCAGAATTCAACTGAGATGTGATAATAAGGGTTCAATATGTAATTTTCTGCCCGCGAGGGGTTTCTCATTGAAATGACAATAACAAAACAAAAAGTGACTCTATTATTGCAGTCAGTTTCTCCCGGCTAAGATTCATTCGTTCTTTATCATTTAGGAGGCTTTCACTGGAAGTCGAATGATCCGCAGAGGTCTCCTCCCCTCCAGAATAAACAAACCCAGTGACTTAAACTGGTGAAGACACTAAATAAAGCACATTAAAAAATCAGTTTTTTAGTGATGCTGTTCAGCATGGCAGGTGCTGGAGCCGAGCTGCCGCTGACGTTTGCTCCGCTTGTTTCTCTGATAACTTTAGATCCAGACATCTCATTGCTAAAATCCTTTATCCAGGTAAAACATCTAGTTAAAAACAACCAATATTTTAAGTATATTGCACAAAGCAGTATTTCTCAGGCGCTGTTCGGTACTTCACAGATGGGCCGCTACCCCACCACCAGCTACTGTGTTTTTTTTTTTTCTTTTATAACTTAAAATCTGGATGTTCAGGAGGTTTTTACACAAAACTGAATTATCCACAGAAGTCTCCTCTCCAAAATAAATGGACCTGGTAATCTAAACAAGTGAAAAAAACACTGAGTAGTGCAGTTTTATGTTAAAAATAAGTGTTTCTCCAATGCTGTTTGGCACGGCAGGGGCAAACGTTTGTTCAGCTTGTTTCTCTCATAACTGAAGATACAGACTTCCAACGACTAAAATCCTTCATCTGGTCAAAACAGTTAAAAAACTACTTAGATCTAAAAGGTGTAAAAAAAAAAAAGTTTGCTGTCAGTTTATGACAGCTGCTAACAGGCGGCCAAATGACACAGACCATTTCCTAGATTAAAAGTAGATTTCTCTGGGAAATTGGAAATTAGGGTTACATATTGTAAGCATTTTCCCTAATTGGTTATTGGTAAAATAATGATCCATTAACCATTATTTGAAAAAAGAATGCTTATATTAAACAATACCAAATGTTTTTTTTCCCTCAATCAAAGCTCAAAGCAACGTATTGCATACACTGTGACAGCATTGTATGCAAATGATCGATTAAATTAAGTTTGGGATAATGCACACAACTAAAAAAAAAAACGTATATCTATGTATAAAATTGGTCTAGCTGTTTTTGGACATTGTAATGCAGAAAAGTTACATATATCTTAAATGAGATGTTTATGGAGTAATGAATACAAAGCCCTGTGTGTGATGTTTTGGAAGAACTTGCTAACCTTTCTGTGGAGTGTGTCGTTGAAATTAAGCATCAGACTTAAGGCCCCTTGTTTTAACAGCAACCCCCAGCTCATATTGAGGCCATTGGTTTAATTACGCTTTTAATGCCCACGATGTTTTACCCTGCTGGGTGTGACACTGTGACCCCTAAGAGAGAGGAAATGAAGTAAACTCTGCAGCCCCCCCCCCCCTTACCATGGGACCTCTGAACAAGTACAGCCACTGTTTTTATGTTGTTAGTTCTGGGCTTCAGCTGCCCTCTCCTCACACTGTATACCATCTCAACCCCTTTAAATCAGATTTGGTTTGAAGTGATAAGTGGTCAGTGCAAGTAAAGTGAAGGCATGTGATAAGTGTTTGAATACGCCAGGCATGGGGATACTGTCCAACTTTGTTATGGAAGTTTGAGATGCCGAGCATGCCAATGCTACGAGGCCTGAGACCCCTGGGAGAATAGTGCCATTATTCCGGATAGGAGCCTGCCCATGAGCACCCGTGACTGCCGGAAATAAGGCTTGCTGGGTAATAAGTCCTGGAGATCACTTTGTTTTTTGTCTCTGAGGGAGCTTGTTTTTTGTGGCACAGACTGCAGGGTTAATTTGATGCAGCACTCATTTGAAAGGGAAGAATGAGAGCTTGTATTACAACAGGATTACTGATAAGGCTGTTATGTGTTTTTCAGATGGAAATGTTAAAACATGTCAGCAGGCTGTGTAGTTTAAAACCGATGCTTGTACAGGAGTGAACAGTAAATATAAAAAGGGATTAGGCCTGGCTGCAGCTAACGCTTATGTTAATCGTCGATTAATCTGCTCTGTTTCTTTGATGAATCAGTTAATTGTTTTCTGTATAAATATCAGAAAATGTTGACAGTCATGATTTCCTTAACCAGCTGTTTTTGCAGGGAGTGTTTGAAACTGGTGTGACTTGTTGAGGGATACTGTCATTATGCGCAGCTGAATATCCTGTTAGTCACTTGTGTCGACTGCTGCTTTTGCATGTTGGTGTCACAACATTTCTGGATTTTGTTCTTGAGAAAGTTTGTAGATACTGTTGACTGAGCTGGCCTTAACTTTATCTTATTACGCTTTTGCAACACCTCTGTCGTCATTTTTAGCAGTAACTGCCGTAAGAGTACGCTCGTGTTGTCACAATACAGGAATTTCTAACTTCAATACAGTAAAAATATCTATATCCGATACTATTTTTAATACCACAGGAAAAAAAATTGGCATTGAAGGCATACATTTTTAATTTTTTATTCATGAAGATAATTATAACAAGACTATAACATGACAATGACTAATTTATTGGTTAGTAGCAGAGAACAGAAGAATGACTGTAGCAAAGAAAGAAATGAGAAAGTGGAGCTACTGTTGGTGTATCGATACCATAAAAGAAGAGTTTTAAAACCAATTCTGTTAATCAGTATCAATATTTATCAATACGTCTTTATTATAGCGATTAGCTAGCCCCCCAGGACATGCACACAGGGACATGAACCTGCAGCTATACCGTCTACCACAACAACAGTCAGAGATGCGGTGATTACAACACGTACAGACGCAGCACGACATCATTCTCTTCTGTTGTTTGCTGCTATATTAATACTCTGATTGTTACTAAATTTCCTCAGAACATATAATTTAATGAGATGATCTCATCACAAGGCTCCTCCGGTGGTTGTTTTGGAGCTTTTGATCAAATCACAGAATTATTTTTAGCACATTGATGTTGCCCAGCAGTCATGAAAATACACTGTGGATGATTACATTTCTATTTGTCAGAGCACTTTAAGGACACATTGGAATACTTGTACCTCATCCTGTTTTAATTTGAAAGACTTCAACCTTTCAGAGGAGTTTTCTTGCTTCCATAGACACATATTTTTGGTTTATTTAGGATTTGGTTAAAAAAAATAAAAATAAAAAAAATAGAGGGAAATCCCCTTCCCCTTATATTAACACTTGTTAAAGCGGACTCTTTAATGTCAGAGCTTTGGCAAAGCTCTTTTTGGACCCTTCCCATCTTCTTTCTCTTAGCTCTCTTCTTCTTTTCTCTTTCAGATTCATTGAGCACAAGATGATGTCTGACGCCAGCGATATGTTGGCAGCAGCCTTGGAGCAAATGGATGGGATCATAGCAGGTAACCACACTGTACACTTGGACTTTAAGACCATAGCACTTTTTAAAGTGGGCATGGCGTACTATGGGGTCTTTCCACATCTGGAAATCATTGAATTGCAGACTGGGAATACTATGTCCAGTGGACACAACGTGCCCTTCTCCTTCCACTTCTGCCTGCAGTTTAATGCAATCCGCCTGAATATACATAAAAGTTCAGAATAATGCTGAAATTGTGCTGCCGGATCGCTGGGCCTTTCTGCCTGCAGTGCATTCCTCCACCATGAGAAATGAAAGAAAGTTTCCATTGTCCCCGCAATGACGGAAACTAATGATTATTCAAGCTCTGTGAGTTTGGAATACAAACTGAAGCTTGGGAAGTTTTGGCCACTCCGTGCTTGTGCCGCTGCAGATGAGCAGAGCAGGCTTCACTTTCAGAGTCCCTACTTTTCCGCTGATGTGTGTAATTATAGCGCTGACCTTTCCAATGGGAGCAAGGCAGCTGATCACATGACACCCCCTCACCCCCCCCAAGTCCCCGCTGTTTCCGCAGATACCACGGCCGTCATCATGCCCTACTCCCTCGCTACTGCGGGGAAGCCATGATTGTTTGGATATTTATTTATCTAGCTCCCTTTTTGAACTGATGGACATCTTCATTATGGCTGACATTTAAGACAGATGACAGATGGTGCGGAGTCGGCAGCACTCGATCAGTATGCAGTTCAGTCAACACGCTGCATTTGCATCCAAGAAAAATCTGAAAATATGGTTTCCACAGAAACAGAAGAAGATTTAATTGGCATTAATTGGTTACACTGTGTCACATGATGTTTGGTAGAATTCCTGTTAACATTTGTTTGTTCAGGATGTCTGCATGAGTGAGTGTGTGTGTGTGTGTGTGTGTGTGTGTGTGTGTGTGTCTGTCTATGTAGGGATGGAGGGAATACCAATGAGTACCAAAGTACTAGTATATTATGCTGTTATTTTGCTGTAATTGCAAACTTGAGTAAGAATAAAAATCATTAGTAAAATATGCTCAGTGTGCTCAGTACCTAAGATTCAGTGCCCTCAGCAGTTTACCTCTGAAGTTTTAATGCAATATATAGATTTTTTTTATCATAGATTAGGCCATACATTAGATTATGTTTACTTGATCTAATGTAAAACAAAAATGAGATGAGGTCACGGTTATTTAACTCGATTACTCATTGACTTTGAAAACATCATCTACTGAACTTAACAAGCAAACTTTCTAACTGGATTTTCTTGAACTATAAACACAGTTCAACTAAATAGCACATTTTAAAAAATGTAAAAAAAAACCAACAACAACAACCCCGATACAAATACATAATGTATAAATAGAAATACAGTGCAAGAGGAGTGAGAGACACCACGCTGTTGGCAGAAGAGCCTTGGGCTGCAGTTACTATAAGCAGCAAGCATGAGAATAAATTAAAGTATAATATATTTGAATATATTGATTGATATATCGATTTTTCCCTGATGGTTCGAATGAGTCACTAAATTTGTCACCTTTCAGTCACTCAAAGGGTCTGAGATGTTGCTAAATCTCATGAGAGAGTTGCCAAGTTGGCCCCACTGAGTTCACAGCTGCAAAGGAAAGGGGGGGGGGATTAAGTGGCTAATGCTATGTGCAACAACTGATAAAATTGTGTGAATTATTATCAAAAAACTTGTGCGTTTAGGTATTTATATGTAAATGTATAACTACTGGAAGGGAAATCAGGCTTTCAATATACCAGTGTTTGAGATTCATGAAACAAAACCCTGAGTATGCATGTTATAAATCCAAGGAAAAAGAATCCGTTTGCGTGTTTTGGTTGTACAGTCATGAACCTACACACAGTTTTGTGTATCTGCTCTGTTTGATTAATGGCACTCACAGTGGATGAAGTGTGGTAACATGTGGCGACAGACATCATTTAAATGTCAGCTCTGGCTAGTCATTTCGCTCCCACCACACCCACAGTTCAGCACCAAAATGTGGCTTAGGCCATAAATCCTTCCTATATTGTCAAAGCATGACATTTTTATCACATTTTAAACACACTGGATTTTGTTTTGAATCACATGGCAGCCCTATGAGTTAATATAATTTCACAACTTCAGTTTATGATTTGTGTGGCATAAAGAATGTTTCTAAGTGTCATCTCACATATTATTAACTCTTCATCTCCATCTCCCTAGGCTCTAAGGCCATGGACTACTCCAACGGGCTGTTTGACTGCCAGTCGCCCACTTCACCTTTCTTGGGTGGCCTGCGGGTGCTGCACCTGTTGGAGGACCTGCGGGGAGTGCTGGAGCTCATGGACAATGAGGAGAGGGACAATCTGCGGTGTCAGATCCCTGATTCCACTGCAGAGGGGCTGGCAGAGTGGCTGCAGGGACGAATGGTAAAAGTCCATTTTGTGTAGCTTTTTATGTGTTTTAAGTGTTTGAAACAAAAGATAAATATGCATATTTTTATGAACTTACATTTCTCACAAAGGCGTCATTTACACTTGTCATTTTAAGTGCTTGAAAGCCAGATGAGATTTAATATGGCCCAAACTTCTGTACTTAAACAGTTAATAACAGTTACGCTTGCAAGCTAAAAACTATCCATAAACTAACACAAACACAGGAATGAATTGTATTAAATGACAAGTCAAGGCAGATTTATAACACAATTTATCCACAAGGCAGGTTTAAAGTGCTCTACAAACAAACCTTAAAAGATTCAGACTTCAGTGTAACTTCAGCTGTTGTTATCACAGGCTGTTGACATAGTTGCACCTTAAAAGAGTTTAACAAATACTTTGATCCCCGAGTGACCATTTGTATGTCAGGTACTCACCTTGTGCTACACTGTCTTCAGTTTGTGGGAGAAGCTTTATCTTGCATGCCTCCACAGTAAGTGAAGAATCAAAAAATTGGGATTTTTTTTTTTTAAGTAAAAAGGGGTCAAATTTTACAATAGCAAAATCTATATCAAAACATCTGTTTACAAGCTCTCATAACACCTGCATTAACAGAACTGAAAGTAAAACTCATCCTTCCTCTCTTCAAAGCCAGACTCCCATTTACAAAAGCAGTCATTTTTACCTCACTGAAGTGGGAGCTGCTGCGCTTACACTGCCTCAATCAGTTTGTAGGTTTGTGTTTTTGTGTGACTTTGGTAAAACCAAACTTTATTTTTGTGCAGATCTCATAAATCATTTTATACCTTTTTTTGTTGCAGCATGAGTGTGTTTGTACAGTCCAGATTCATGAGACAGCCTGGTATGAATTATCCTCTGATCTGCTTTGCATCTCTTAATCATGCTCCACATCTCATACCGTGACTCTGTTTATTGTAAAAGTGCTGTTACGGCATGCTTTGTGAATGATGGAGTTTCTATAGGAGACCTGCTGCAAATAGTTTCCATCCTCCAAACTCACTTCGATTCAGGCTGAGGCTCTTGTTTTTCTTCCCTCACGGCCTCATCTCTCCATGACTGATATTTGAGAGTTTGCTTTTGATTCAATTTTCAAATCACTTTCATGTGAGCACATTATTGACCCTCACATGTTTCTCTGAAAACCCTCCAAAGAACAAACCTTCTGAGTTCATTGTCAGCGAGGTTATATAGTTATACACTTCAGTGGTATGCCCTATTAGAATATCTATGTGGCTCGAGGCTGGTGTGTATTTTCATTTGGACTCCTCATCCATATTTCAACATGACAGCTGAAGGCCGCCCCCTCTTTTTTCATGAGCTTTCCACTAAAAAGAAAAACATTATTTAACTGATGCAACAAATGTAGTAATTTGCTCAAACAACACAAATCATCACATATTGTTTCTCGTTTCAGACTAACGGCCACAGCTCAGAAGCAGTCTACCAAGAACGTCTGTCACGACTGGAGAGTGACAAAGAGTGTCTTATTCTTCAGGTTTGTGAGCACAAGTCCTCATTGTAGCTGCAATGTAGAAGAATAATTCCTCTTGAATAGGCAATTGAGTGGTTTTGTACATGGCTACTGTTGAGTAATTACCATGTTCTCAATGCTTTTTGTTGGTTTGCATGTTTGTTAGTCTCTCAAAAACTACTCAACAGGCTCTTAAGACAATTTGCAGAAAGTTTGGTAGATTTCAGCAAATGATTAGTTTTGAATGCAGATTTTGAGTCATATTTTAGCAGTAAACAAGCCCCTTTTACACCCCCCCCCCCCCAATACTGCAGCAACAAAGTGCTTTTTTTACACAGAAGCAAACATCTTCTGCCTAATACCACCCCAGTGTGTGATTTTAGATAGCATGCTGGCATAGGGAAGTGAAAGAGGTGCGACAGGTGTGACGCATAACTCAACAGTGACATAACGACATAGGCATCAGCAACACCTTCTATACAATAACAATGGCATAATATATGTCAATAACAATCATTTACTGATCCTTACATTATATGGTGGTTAATCTCGTCCTCAGCTCAGGTATAAGGAGCTTTAAACTGACCACCTTGTGCTAATGCAACCAAATTAAGATGACACGCACATACCTATTCAAAGTGAATCTGTAAAAAAGGGTGTACTTCTACCAAAGGATGATGCAACAGCAATTTGATAAAATGAAAGGTCAAGGCTATCGTCACTCTCCATGTTTCTGTATGTCAACAAATACCATGAAAAAAGCAAAACCAGCAATTTAGCAGTCCGTCTCTCAACACATTGAAACTTCCCTGTCCTGTCTGTGGCCTCACAGTCATTCACTCAGACTGAAGATGTAAATCTCGAAAGAGAGGTCACAAGAAGTACATAGTTGTGAAATGTAAGCGTAAATGTCTATCCGTCGCTATTTGTCAGCCCTGAGGTAGTCTGGCGACCTGTGCAGGGCCTCTCGCCCACTAACAGCTGGGATCATCTCCAGCTCCCTTTCCCCAATGACCGTCAGGAGGATAATTGGTCACAGAAAACAGGTGGAAGGATATAGATGCTGACATCAGCTATTCAGCATGATTGTGTTTTAGTATGAAAACATTTTCTATTGTCAAAATCATATTTTTTAGGTGATTATGTGGCCTGCTGTATTTGTCCTCTAAGTGCATTCTGGTTTAAAACGGGTTTTTAATATTCATGTCTTACTATTGTTCAGGTAAGCGTTCTAACAGATCAGGTGGAGGTGCAAGGTGAAAAGATCCGAGACCTGGACAACTGCCTGGATCATCATCGGGAGAAACTAAATGCTACTGAGGAACTGCTGCAACAGGTACAAAGTTACTTTACCTCAGTACTGCAGTTAAATCAGTCAGTATGTTTACACAATGTTAGAAAAATACAAGTTATTGTGTAAGTCCGACAAAACTGGACTTTTAAAATACATGTCAACGTGTTAGTCCAACTGAAATCTTACAACGTCGAATTTCTTGAAATCTGACTAACATACCTGGATAATGCAGTTTGGGGTTGATTTACTCTGTCATGTATGCGCCTCAATCGGACCTGAACTGGCTGAGGCATTCTGCGCTTTCTCCTAGTCGCTGGGTCGTGACCTGGAAGTTGAACAGCATAAATTCATAGAAAAAAGCTGTGAAAAACAAAAGAGGATGAAGGGAAGAAAGGAACCACGTAAAACCTAGAGTACATACAAAATGTACAGCACGGAAAAGTTATCCATTTTGTCCCTGTTTGACATACAACCTTTTTGCCGCTTATAACTTGTAGGGTATGTGATGTAATAGTTCAACCAGAAGACGGTCTGACAGCAACTACCTGAAAAGGAGGCGGTGGAGTCCTTCAATAAATCGATTCTCCCCGGTGCTTGTATACTGGGACAAGGACAGTAATCCAATTTAATGGCCTAATCGAGCTATAACAGTAGCTTGACTAAACTGTCCATGTAAACAAACTGAGTCATCCCAGCCCAATTCAAAACTCTGATCTTTCCATGTGATGTTCTAATGCAGCTTTATCAAGTGAGCTTTGCTCTACAGGAGTTGCTGAACCGGTCAACACTGGAGACGCAGAAGCTGGAGCTGATGACCGAGGTGTCCAGTCTAAAACTGAAGCTGACGGCTGTGGAGAGAGATCACAGGGACAATGAGGTACAACCCCCCCGTCCATAACACGAGACAGCTGAAGGTCTCAGATGCACCTGCATCTTGTTTCATGTGATGTGTGACTCTGAATCCTGGAAGCCTCCCAGTCATTGTTTTAAAGTCACAAAGGTCTGTCTCACTCCACTGGAGGAATCTGTCATGTGGTGCAGGATGAACTTCTTTAAGGGTTACAGAAGAGGCTTAAACACCCCTTGTGCTCCAGCAGCTGCTTCCTGCCAGAACCCCCTCCCCCACCCACACCCGCACCCACACCTCTCCCCCTCTCCCCCTCTTCCCCTCTCCCCTCTCCCCTCTCCCCTCTTTCCTCTCTGAGGGGCTAAAAGTCTGTGAGAGTTATAGTTTCCATACACTCCATCCACCAGCCTGGGCATATATTTGCAGAATATTATGTGGTGTTTCCAGACAGTAAAGGTCTGAGGGGAGTCGACTGAATTTAATGCAGCTGAATGTGTTTGTTTTCCTTTCCATTTAGCCTCCATTAAGTTTTAAATCAAACCCTAAAAAACACACCATGTCAGTCCCAGCTAAGCAATGCTGACAAAGTCGGATTGCTGTATTTATTTAAACTGTATCAGCTGATTTACGAGTCAGAAATCTCAACTTTTCTTGTCATAGTCACAATTCAGTTTTCACATACATACTGTTAGAGTTGTGTACAGTGATAGCAGTTGGTCTGTTTAGGTTAAACATTTATAAACCTGTATTGAAACGGTATTAAAAAGTGCTCCAAATCTGCATCATGATCATCAAATTCAGATTTTTTAATTATTAAAAGTAATCCAGGTGATTTTTGTCTGAAATCAATGGTTACAGTGCAAACAGGAACTGCCAGCAGCTGATGCAGCATCACTGTGGTGGCCTCATGAAGCCCACAACTCAAACACACTTACAGACCACACATTGTAATTTGCAGCTAGTGTGTTACCACTATAAATACCAGTGCCATACCAGAAACGCCTGATTAATGAGTGGGTCAATGATGGACGTTATTGTCCCACAATGCATTAAACTTTTCCTTGTTTATTTGCGTGTGCTCACCAGTGACGTTCTCAAGTTGCAGTTATATCAGGATTGCATCATTAGTTAGTTCGTAAACAAGAAAGTAACAAAGTTACAATATGATACTATCTGCTAAAACAGCATTAAGATTTGTATAAAGTACATAATTTATGCAGTTAGTATGTAGTAATTAACTGGGAGACTTTAACACACATTTGATGTGTGTTGAAAAACATTTGGACAGAGACAAAAAGTCCAGTGTTACTTATTAATTTTTTTTTGTAGCACTATTACCATTTCTCCATTTTTTTTTAGTTTTTATCTTTATTTATTTATGCTTGTTTATATTTTCTATTATTTTTTTAAAAGTATTAATTGTATTATTTATAATTTTTAATCTTTATTTGTGCTTAGTTATTTTTAATTTTTATTAATTTAATTGATTTATTATCATTTTTAATCATATTATTTTAGTATTTTAATTTTTAATTATTAATATTTATTATTTATTTATTTATTTAAAAATGTATTTTAAATTAAGTATTTTTTACTTCTTTTTTTTATTGCTGTGTCTATGTCCCTCCATAAACAGAGATATTTACCTACAGATATTTACTTGTGTGGACATTACCATTGAAACACCTACCTACTGATTCATGTATGCCATGTACACTCACAAAACAAAACTGCAATTAAAAAAACTTTCTTTTTCATAAAAAGTGTATATATTGTGCTTTCCCTGAAAATGCAATAAATGAATAGAGCTCAAAGTTTTAAATGAATGGATTGAGAATGAGGAGAGAGTAGTCCCTAAATAACAATACATCACATTTAATGACAGTTTCTCCAAAGCCCAGGGCCCCTACGCTTTAGCTGACTGGGATAAAAGCAGTTTCACAGTAACTGACCATGACGCTGCCTTTTTGTCCACTATTTGTCTCCATGTGTGCACTGAGCTGCTCAAATTCCCTCCGGTGGGACATCAGTCTGAAAATAATATTAGGTGCTTTTGGCAGGAATTCTCCCACTGTTAAAACATTTCTGAACTCTCTCCCACACAGTCTCCATAAACCTCCCAGTGCAGGTTTCCTCTCTGAGTTTAATGGCTAATGGGAGTTCTCTTTCTCCTCCCCAGGGCATGTATCAGGAAGTAACGGACCTGCGGTTCAGGGTGACTGACATCGAGAATGAAAGACTGCAGTGTGAGAAGAAACTCAAAGCTACCAAAGTGAGTGTGCTGAAGGTCCAGACAATTTATTCTTAAATATTTGACTGACAGGAGATCTTTGACCTTTGAAATGCATCATTGAAAACCTTTTGATTTCCCCTGTGACATCATGTCTCCGCTCCCTTTACCTCCCTTTTCTTCTGATTTATTTTAACATCTTTCTGCAACATGTTAATCTGCCAAGCGTCCAAAGCGGAGCACAGAGCGGTTCACTGGAGATGAGGTGACCAGGGTTTAATCTGCAGCCTGTACTCTTCTCCTTTCTGCCCCTTTAAGATCTTCTAAACCTGCTCCTTCTCCACTGCTGCACACTGCTTTCCTGATTTTCACCACACTTGCTGTAAGTGCTTTCACCTGTATCAATTTCAGGATTAACACCAATATTAACACCTGTTAATATTTTGTATTAACACCCCAAGACTGAGAAATCAAAATGTTCATGTTTGTTCAGGTCTCTGAATGCTGCTGTATCTTACAATAAGCATTTTCCTCTCAATGCTGTGACACACCTACCCAACATTTGAGAACTAGAGGTGATGAAAGTCCCCTGCTTTGTTGCCCTCACATAGCTTTGTGTTGGCCAGAAAGTTGCACAGGAGCACACGAAATTGACAGCAAATGAGCATGTTAGTTCTGCGCCTGCGTGCGAGGAGATACCCCTCCAACCCAGCAGACGGTGGTCTTCTGTATTCATTTAAAACAAAGAAGAAGACCGGCAGTTAGCCAGCTAACGTGAGTTAGTCAGATAGCACATAAACAACACAACCCAATATTAAAAGAATAAAGCATATTTACTGTGCGCCATTGAACAACAACACAAACCACAAGGAAATGTTTCTGTTCAGGGCTCAGTTGTTAAAGAAAAACAATCTAATAACAAGTTTGTTTGGACCTCGCTCCCTCTGAACTTTCGCCCTATGTTTATATATTTTGCTTATGTTTCTCTTCTCGCGTGCTGAGCTGAACGGCCGATCAGAGTGATTTCAATCACTGAGGGGATCCACAGCCGCTGCAGCCTCCGATTTAATATGCAGAATCGGCCGAACGGCTGACTGTGGGCTTGTGTCACAGCCTTTAAAGAGACTGTTCACCCCAAAATCAAAAATAGATATTTTTCTCCTTACCTGTTGTGCTATATTTTAATCTAGATTGTTTTGATGTGAGATGCCATGTGATAGAGATATCAGCTTTAGAGATGTCTGCCTTCTCTCCAATATGATGGAGCTACATGACACTCGGTTTTTAGTGCTCAAAGCACCATAAAAAATGTAATCCAAAAATCTCAACAGCAATGCCGTTTTCCAGAAATCATTACTTGGTTACTTGGTAGTTTCATGTAGGGACTATTTTCTTTTTTACCAAACTATACACACTGACCGTATAACTGCGCAGGAGGAGGAGAGCGTCCACTCATGATCAAGAGGCTCAAAGTCACAAACATTAATGGCGTCCTCCGCTGAGCTTTAACATTAGCTAGCTCGATGTAGATTGATAATTAGCACTACAGGCAAGAAGAAAAATATGTGTTTTTCCTTTTAGGGGTGAACTGTCCTTTTTAGGTATAATTCTCCAATTATGAAGCTGCATATCTTGTTAATCGGTACATGGTCTTACTTTCAGTCAAGTAGCTGTTAGAACTGAGGTTTTGATGAGTCTTGTTGCACTTTTATGTGTGTGTGTGTGTGTGTGCTCAGTTTTTCAGTGTGTCCACAGTTTAGTGAGTAGTATAAGCTGCACTGAATCACTCCACAAAACCCACACAGTGTGTAAAATAGAAAACATGAACTAACTTAATCACCAAATGACCCACCGACTGACAAATTCTTACTGATGTTGTGTTAAAGGAGCACTCCATAGATGTTTTTCATCAGTCATTTTGAGTCCTACATACCTGCTAACACACAAGTGGCTCTGACATTTTCTTGCCCAAAGTCAATTTTTACTTGCCCCGATAAAAATGATCAGATATCAACAAAAATGAAAGTTAATTGTCATGTTTAATCTTTATTTAAGTAAAAATTAATGTACCAATTATATATCCCTGTGCCCAATTGCTACTGCACACGTGCAGCTCTCAACAGAGATGAGAAGGAATCAAGATGGCTCGCCCTTTAGCTAACCGCATCATCAGTTCTCAAAACAAAACAAGACGATGTTTTGAATTTTATTATTTACTTGCCTGATCTGGCAAGCAAATTTGTAGATTTACTAGACCAATGTGACATTGTATTTGTCTCCGGGCAATCGAGTAATCGTCATTGTCAAGTCTTTTCCCAGTCCAATGTCTTTGTTTAGTGTATAAGCATGCTAATCATGTGCACACTAGACCTAAACTAATAGTAATAAACCCATAAACTAATAGAAATAAATTGTTGGAGTGCCCCTTTGTATAATCACACTGTAAATGACCATGTTGTGCTGGAATTATTTCACAGAATTTGATAATTGGTTAATAGTTTAAGTCATTTAATAATTAAAAGTGGCAGATGTTTTCTTGTTCTGTAGTTTGTCTGTTTTAGATGTTGTACATTGAGTATTTTTGTATTTTCGGCTGTTGGTTGAGAAAAACAAGCCAAGACTTAATCTTGTATTAAGAACTCGTGATGAACTTATGATTTTTAAATATTTCAGACATTTTATAGGCTAAAAAATTAATTTGTTAATCAAAAAATAGTGTTTAGAATGAATTGGGTGCCCTGTTACGTTTATTATGATGTAAAGTATTTTCAGTGCGAGTATGAGTTTGTATATGCTCAGAAATATGGCAACTAAAAGTTCGTAAATAAAGTAACAATTCAAAATTACGTTAATTTTATCCATGTACCCAAATTTCGTTCACAAATAAAGAAATCAGAATTGCAAAGTGATGACTTAACATCCTCTCTCCTTACAGGAGGAGCTGCAGCTCCTGCAGAAGCAGCTGGAGGAGCGAGAGGCGGAGCTGAGGAGGCTAAAGGAGGAGAGCAGACTGAGGGTGGAGAGCCACAGAGGAGCTGAGGGAGGAGAGAGAGGTGGGAGCTGTTTCAATAATTGTCTGGGAGCCTCTTGTGCTGTTTCATGGAGTCTAATATTACAAAAGGCTTTATGGGGATTAGACAAATAGACATTTCACATTCCTACAACACCAGATCCCCCTCCAGCATCCTTCCTGAAGAAATAATGGATGTTTGCTTTCATCTGGATTTCAACATTAATTATTTTTCCACTATCTTGCATTTCACGGACAGTCCAAACTGTAATGAGGAGATTTGTTTTGAACTTAACTCCTTATCTGTCTGTCTGTAAGTTCATACCAAACATATCAGACTGTTTCACTCCTTCCACCCACTGCTGACTTTATCTTATCCCCTCTGATGTTTGAGGAATGCCATTTATTTTAAAGGGGAGTCTCATATACACGTCTGTGTGTAAACACAGGCTCTAGAGTGAAATCTCATATATATTATTTGTTATTTGTTTTGTCTTCGGGCTTGCTGTACAGATGCTGGTTGTTTGTTCAGACACTGACAACATTAAATCTGTGCAGCTTTGCCCCTTACCAGGTTCAGATGTATGAAAACAAAAACAGACCGCAGCAAAAACAATATGATTCTTAGACTCAGAAATATGCTATATGTTGGCTTTACGAAAATCAGACGTCAGAGTCAGGACTAGGACTGCTAGTTATTTATGAAATGGGAGCTAGTTAAATGATTTTTTGAAGCACTCTGGAGGGGAACCTTAATGGTTGTCTGGCTGCTTCTGCCACTGTTGTGTATGTTAGTGTTTATTTGGGAAATTAATTAAATGCATGTGTTGCTAATGCTGGCCGTGTTCATGCTGTATGACCAATCACAGGTGGCTGTCATGCTCCCAAATTCCCAAATTCTGCAAACAATACAACAATACAAGATGCTGTTAAAATTACAGAGTCATTGTGCAGTGGCCGGTAATGCTAAGCTTAAGTAACTGTTTTCTTTCTTTTTTCTAAACAACAGTTTTACAAAGCCCTATTTTTTCACATATTTAGAAACGGGTAGTACAACGTACAGCATATGCAAAAAACAGAAAAACATCCATAGATCATCAGTCCAGACAGTAACAGAAAAAGTAAAGACAGAAAAAACAAGGGAAAGCACCCTGCACCCAGCATTTTGTTTAGTAAATTATGTGTTTATTTTGATGATAACTTCCGTCTCCCACCACTCACCCCCTCTGTGCTGTTTGCTTGTTGCATTGGCTCCAATACAAAAAAATAGGGTTATTTATTTTTCTTTAGATAAATGACAAAAAGTCACTAACAACAGACAAAATTTTGCTCATGGCACTTAAGCAGAGTACCTCATACAAGCACTGAGATTAGAGAGGAGCTAAAATTAAAGCAACGTTTGTCTAACAAGTTATAGTCTGCAGTTTGATGACTGGTTTTCTGTGGTTGCGTTTCTACTTGCAACCCCTTTTTTTTATATACATGTAATCATTTGACCCTCTCTTAATGAAGAAATACTGATTTATCCATCTTTATAATTGTTAAAATCTGTAAGTAGTAAGTCGTTCTTGATTATAATTGGTTTAATTGTCTCAACCCCCCCCCCCAAGCCTTAATTATCTACCTCGTTGTAATGACAAGCTCTGCTCTGATAAACGCACGTCAGAGTTCATGTGGGGTTTTCCTTGTGAATAAACATGGTTTGGAATAGATTTCCAAGCTGTTAGCACATGTTGTATTGTGCGGCGCTCCAAGTAAAACACACAGAAAGTCCCTGTGTTTGATAATTTGGGGTGATAATTGAATTAAGAGTTCATGGCTGAAACAAGAGTGGGTTCATGACTTCTTATTTCAGCTGGCTGGTTTCAGTGCCAAGGGGAACTCAAGATAAACTCCCACAAGTATGAAATATGTTTTTTATTTTCCAGATACAGAAATGTTGAAGATGAAGATGGTGCTGGAGTCGCTGGCGTCTGCCAACGATGAGAAGGTACGGTGGGATGTGAGACTGAGGTCATGAGAAGCAGCTCAGCAGCTGTTTTGATTCACTTAAATCAGTTTGATAACTGGAACTTCATGTGTGTTTATCTACAGGAACGAAGGATAAAGGAGCTGGAGGAGTCGCTCACAAAGTGCAAGAAGGTTCAGGAGCTGGTCAAAGGTCAGACTTTGTTTGAAGACACATTAATGTGACTCTTTATTTGTACCATATTTGCATTTCGTTATTTTGAAATTCTCTTTTTATTGAGTTATAACAAGGTCCAAACAGATATTCCTCATAGTAACATTATCTCTCCAAGCCTTCTGTAAATCAGTTTCATACTACAAAAGTGAATCCAAGTAAAAAATACAGAAGCCAAAAAGGACCAGTTAAGTAAATATAAGTACAGATATGAGCCAAGAAAAACAAATTTAAAAAGGGAAAACTGAACTTTATAAAGAAAAATACACAATCTTGCCAAAAATGTATGCCATATGCATGAACACAGCAAGAAAAAGAATGACACGCGTGTAACATGTGCCAAACAGTCTCTAAGGGTTAATCAGTTTACCATTTCTGTTCCTCATACAAGACACTAAACCTTATTTTAATCAGAATGTATGAGCATATTTTACATAAAAATCTTCATATGCTTTAGATATTTCATAAGTAAATAGACACACAAGATAAAGCATTAATAAATGTTCTGACAAATAAGAAAATGTAGTTTAAGAAAAACCTTTTATTTACGTACTGTACATATGTTTTGAATTTACATCATGGGGTTTATAGCAGCTTTTAAAGGTGGATAAACTTAAAAAGAAAAAGGATGAACAAGCTTTACGCTGCAGAACATCCCTGATAACACGACCCAACTTCCCTCTCACAGAAAAGTTAAAGGAAGACGACTATGACGATATCCCAGATGATCCCTCGCTTCCTGCATCCATGGAGGTGGATCAGGTCACCCTGGCGTTGGAGGGGGAGGCAGGAAGGAGCTCCGGCGAGGTAAACACAACCTCTGTCAAAACAATTTGCGCACAGGATGAACCCCAGACCGCAGACTTCCCTTTTAGAAAAGCTCAGTTTTCGGCCTCCCACTCTGAAAATGGTTTCTCCCAGAAAATTAGAGCTTCTGTTGGGTTATTATTTGTTGGGCTATGAGTTATTGGTCTGCTGCTGGGAAATTGTGTGAAATTAATCATGTTTCCTCTGTTGTTTCAGTCTATTCCATGTATAGCGGTGCTCTCTGAAATGAATGATCTGGACAGAGAACGACAGTTACAGGCAACAGAAAGGTAAAACTCAATCCAGCATGGTGTTAAATCCCTCTGTTTTTCTACTTGACTTCATCTCATTGGTGAAATTAAACTCACCGATTTAATTCTAGCTGATGTTTTTGATCTTTCTTGAGTTTGTAAAGACATTTCTGAACTCATACAGTGTGTCTTGAGCTGTTTGTAACTGATGCATCACATTTTGTAAGAACATGGTGTGTGGGTGACGTAGTTTACTTGGGTCAAAAAACCACTGCTCGATGTTTAACCCTTAGGACCTGTTTGGTGCTTTTTACGTCCTTTCATTCTTATTTTTTTGATAATTTTGGCTGTGTTCATGTATATGTCATACATTTTAGCAGCATTGTCTAAAATACACCGTGTAAACAAATTCTTACATTTATACTATTAATTGCAAAAATGTGCCACTGAAAACCATCCAACCTGCAATTTTTAATCTCACAGCCATCAAAGCATAAAAACGTGTTATTTCTGGGTGTCTTTCTTAGCTTTTGTCTTGTTTTTTCCACCTGATGATGTAATTTCTCTCCCATATTTGGCATATAAAGAAAAGACATGTTCGAGCACGACTGTTGCTATAAAGCTGCAAAGGCAGACGAGTGGCTTGAATGACGCCTCACATCCCCGATAGACACTGTAGTCCAATTTAGCCACTTGTTAACAACCGCCGTTTTTAAGATGTGTCAAACCTTAAAACTTCAAAAATTGGGTTTGTATGGTCGTATTTTATGTTGCAGAACAAAACGTCCAAATAATATAATTTCGCCATTGCGGGTTTTCGCATTTCGGAAAATTATTTTTTAAATTTATTTTCTTTACTGCAGCCCTAATATTTGCAACAGAACTATTTTGGGGACACAGGAAGAAATTAATCAAACAGAGTCTGGGCTCTCCATGGATGTATTATAGAGAGGTGCACGCCCACACAGGCCTGACAAGGAGTGAAAACACCTGCGTGCAGAAAGCCTGAAATTGATTGTCCGGTCGTGAAGCAGTTACAGTGACCTGCCAGTGGGTGGAAAATAGCAACGTAATTCTTCTTTGTTTATCACGTAATATAATTTTACATCAGTAATGGCAGCAAAGTAACCATCCTGCTACGTCACTCGATGTGGAGGGTATTTCTCTTAAACCGTTTGCTCTTGACTGATTCTTAAAAACTTGAATGCATGCTCTCATTTCAGTTCCTCAGATGTCCCGCAGCCGGGCAGCTCAGCCGGCACTGACCAGGTGAGAGCGGGCCACCTCAGATTTGATTTTATTTGATTTATTTCAAACATGTTAAAAAGAAATTAGAGAAATGATTATGCAAACAAGCAGACAGATAAAAAATAAGTAATATTTACAGGATAAAAAAATCATTGAATTTTAATTTAACAGCTTCCTTATTAATTGAAACTTATACTAATTAACTAAACTTAAATGCATACACCCAAATATCCAAAATCAAATATCTACATTTTTTCATGACTATTTACAGAAAAAAAGAGGAAAATAAACTGGGAAAAAATTAATTAAGCAAAAAAACAGAACCCTGTAAACAGCTGGTGACTTTCAAACTCCCTCGTCTTCTCTGTATCTTGTGAAAAACATGTTTTTATACAGTATTTTAAACTGGTTCATGTTTGGACAATGTTTTAGCTCCACATTAAAACTGTCTCACAGTTTACCTCCACTGATTGATATACAAAAACTTTCCCTGGTGGTACGAACACTGCAAGTTTTGAAATTAAATTTTCCCTTGAACTGTAACCCCCCCCTCCTAATCCCTTAATAGTTTTTGAATATTTCCTGGTGGTGGATTATTTTTCAGCCTCAAACAGTGTGCTTGTGCCATTTGAAATTTCATAAGATCTGTAAATTTTAATTTTGTGAAGATATTGAGAGGGCAGACTACAGAGACCTGACTGAGCCGAATGCAATCTTTTTTCTCTAAAAAGCTTAAATTTAAAAAGTGAATTAATCTTCATTTTGACATTTGAATGTAAATCTGTACAGCTGAGTTGGTTGTTTAGGTGTTGAATAATTAACTGTAAAAGCCTTCAGTCTTCATGTCGTCACAGGACACACTTTATCAGATAGTGCTGCTCTGACACCTAGTGGTTAAACATTAAACTACATTTTCTCTCTGTTTTACTGCTTAAACTTGCAGGTGAAGTCTTCTGCCTTTTCCTGATGTTTCTTCATTCCTGTATTTTTTTCATCATAGGTCAAACCTAAAGCTGGACCCGCTTCCTCATCTCCTACCAGAACATGTGATGACAGTTTTGGTAACAAGAAGGCCCGTTCTTCTTTCGGGCGTGGCTTCTTCAAGCTGCGTGGAGGCAAACAGACAGCCAGCGCTCCAAACCTGGGTACTACTGACTTCTTAAAGGCCATGCTTTCCTTGAATTTCTCATGTATTTGTTTACTATTTTAATATGTGTTATGTGTTTTGTTACTGATCGTCATGTTTCTTTCACGGCTCTGTAAATTGTGAAGACCGCACCCGGAGTGTCAGTGCACCTGCGTTAGGTACAGTAGCACAGTGGCCTCGCTGGCCTGCAGTATGGCTGCTCTGGATTAAACAGCTGGATGTGAAATACAGGCAGTACAACATGACCCTTTAACTCACTGTGGGTGAACTTTGTAGGATCATCAAATACCAATAAAACAACTTTTCCCCCACTTTTCTCTAATTCAGTGATTCTCAACCTTTGTGCTTGTGCCCCCTCGTCACAGTTTGCATGTTAACAAACTGTGAAGTCAAATAATCATTTTCTCTTTTATTTAAGTAACTTTTGAGGGCTAAAGAATAAAAATTGCACCATGTTTCAGAAGCTGAGTTGGGAAGGGGGCAATGGTGGCTCAGTGGATAGAGCAGGTGCACCAGTCACAGAGCCTGAGTCCTCGTGGTCGTGGGTTCAAGCCCCACCTTGGCCTTTTGCTGCATGTCCCCCCTCTCTCCCACTTTCACATGTCCACTCTGTCCTATCAAATAAAGGTGAAAAAAGCCTAAAAATATCTTTAAAAAAGAAAAGGAAAGTTGGGAATAAGTCATCGTTTTAAAGACGCTATCTCAGAGTTTCCTGTTCAGAGTTTCCCGGTCAGCGTTTCCCGTTCTTGCTCTGGTGTTCGCTGTTTCTGTGTATGATCTTATCAAATCATCCAGTTGTCTCTTATCCATGACTTTAAACCATCTGCAATGAACCTGTTTTGACGGTACTCACAAGTGATTTTCTGAAGCATTTCTCATTCTTTGCAAATGAGAAAATCTGAAAAAAATTTGTTGCAGTAATTAAAGGGTAACTCTCGTATTTATTTTAACCTGGAGCCAATTTTTGTCATGTTTTTGGGTCTCAGTGACTAATGGAGTCAATAATTTTTGAAATTGGTCCATTAGTGAGAGACTGTGCTACAGCCAGCAGCAGTGAAACAACCTGCAATGTATTCACTTTGTGCATTTTTGTACCCTCAGTTTAGGTCTTCTAAAATTGCTTGTTTTGCCACTGACGGCTCAGATTGTTATTGCCAGTGTTTATCAGTGAGGTCTATCTCTGTAGGGATCCTATGAATAATGCTGTCGAAGAGTGAGCTGCATGTTGTTTAACCAGAAATAGACCCAAAAGCGCCTTTGCCAAACCCACCAGACTCCACAGAAAAAAACAGTAATCTTAGCGTGTATCGAGCCAGGCAGCCTTATTTCTATAGCACATTTCGTAGAACAGGGCAATTCAAAGTGCTTTACAGAGTAATAAAATATAAACATATTAAAGGATGGAGATTTACAAGAAAAGAGAAAAGAGAAAAGCTATACAAATTATTTACAAGAATTCAGGGTTTATACAGTCAACACCAGAGTAGGTGATTGTTGCAACAGTGGAAAGATGAACAAAGACAGTCTTTATGAGTTTTATTTTGTTTCTGTTGACTTTGATGAAGTGTGATTTTACGATGATAAAATTACTGTCTGTTTAAATGAAGTCTGGTGGGTTTGACAATAGCAATTTTGGGGCTGTTTCTGGTTGAACTAAAAGGATCTTAGTCTTTCATTGAAAGTTTTATTTCTGTAGAGATCATTGGTTGTCAGTGGCTGAAACAGACACTTTTAGTGGATGTAAACTGACATTGTTCTGTGACCCAAGTGGTTACATTGCAGCAGCGCTCCCCCTTAATGCTGTACCAGTTACAAAATCACTGTCTTTATTAGTCACTTACACACACAATTATTTAAAAATGGTCTAGGTTGAAAAATACAGAAATTATCCTTTAACTAGTCCTTTGCATGTGTGGTATCTGTTCGTGATAAATTCGTCATCTTTTAGTTGAACATTTGGCCGTAGTGGTGCATCTGTAAGTTGTGCTGTAAACTCTGAGCTGTCGGTGTTGAAGTGTGTCATTTAATGTATCATTCATGTTTTGCAGCTGAGACAGAACGTAAAGGCACAGAGCACTTGGACTTGGCCGGTGCTCCTCCACGAAAATCCCACGATGGCGCTCCTCTGCCGTCCTCACCCGAAACCAAAAAGAAGTCCAAAGGCTTCATGAAATTCTTTGGCAGGTAACATTCAGGAAGAGATTCAGCTGTGCGTGATGTAACATAAGATGATTATTTCTTCGGTCATTTGTATTGTGATGCTCCCGCAGATTGAAAAGGAGTCACTCCACCTCCTTCAACCTGGATGATGCAGCAGAGATGGAGTTCAGGAGGGGAGGAGTCAGAGCCACAGCCGGCCCTCGACTCGGCTGGTCACGTGAACCAAAACACAAGTAGGTGTCGAACTGTGATCATAAATTTGAGGCGTAACCTACAGTATAATACAGTGTAAAAACTTTTCTTTTATATCTAAACGCCACTGCATATTTTGAATATGTTGTTCTTGTATCAGCAAAAGTTCTCTGTTATTATTTTATCAAGGATTCACCGGCTGATTTCCTGTGATCAATAATCCCTCTCTGTCTGTCAGTGCTGTCGATGTTCCGTTCTCACGGTGGAGTAAAGATGACGTTTGTGCGTGGCTGCATGAGCAGGGCCTCGGGTTGTATGTTGCCCAGGGTCAGAGCTGGATCAAGTCAGGACAAACACTACTGCGGGCGTCACAGCATGATCTGGAGAAGGTAGGAAAGTTACGCTTTAGGGTGTTTTTTTGTCACAGCAAAACATTTTCTTTATCCCAAATCTCTGCAAGGGCATTTTCCAAAGTGCAACATATAGAATATTGTTAAAGAGATGAACTTTTTACCATTTCAAATAATATTTTTAGCTTTCCTAGTTCTCAAAGTATCTGTTCAATTTAAAAATCTTAATTTGGACAATTCCAAGTGTGATGGGATACAGTACTGAGGATCCCCATTGTCATTAAAATACCTGGAAAAGTAATGGAATTTTAAAATCACATTTTCCAGGCCTGGAAAAGTCAGAATTACTAAAAATCATTGAAAGTTTTGGAAAAGTCATGGATTTTTTTGTACATAATGAAATTTTTATAGTGATTGTCCTTGGATCCCAAAATGACTCCAAAGAGACAAAAAAAAAGACCCCAAAGAGATGCAAATACACAGCCTGTGTGTCGCTGTGATACGTTTATTTGCCTTCACATATATTTCTGAATCTCTCAGTGGGGCTTTTCTCCTTTTAAGTTTGAATTTGATATGTTTGAAAAGTCTTAGCAAAGTTTTGAAATGTCTTTGAAAAGGTCTGGGAACCCCGAGTATTACTCTGTGACATTTCTCCACACTGAATTACTCGCTGCGGTCTCTAAAAACCTTCCTGTGTCTGATGTTGTGTTTGTCAGGAGTTGTGCATGAAACAGCCGCTCCACAGGAAGAAGTTGCAGCTGGCTCTGCAGGCTCTCGGGTCAGAGGACGATCTGAAGGGCAGACTGGACCACAACTGGGTGACCAGTGAGTGCAACGACATCTTAATAACAATAATTAAAAAATAAAAAAACATAACAAAATCACGTTCCCTTTGAAAAACATAGGAAGAAGACCAACAAAAGAAGAAATGACCCAAAATACAAAAGTACAAAAAAAATACTTGAAAATTAATATAAAAAATGTAAAAGAACGAAATGGCCTTGAAAAATACGGAATAAATACCAATAATTTTTTAACATAATTTCAAATGCCTTATTATTATTTTGTCTATTTAATGCCTAAATATTATAGTTATAAATAAATTATTTTCCCTAGACATTTTGCCTTTTTTTAGTTTTTGTTTGTTTGTTTCTAAATATACTACTTTGTGAAACATTAACCATTTTGCTCACTGCCTCTCTTCCCATGTTTTTGTAAGAAATCGCTCCACACTCAGAGCTCAGAGGTTTAAATACTTTTGAAAGGCATCTGAAGCAGCACAAGGAGACTGATGTCGCTCCGAGTTTCAAAGGGTCGAATAAAACACATTTCTGTTTATTTCAGGGTGGCTGGACGACATCGGCCTCCCGCAGTACAAGAGTCACTTTGACGAGGCTCGTGTTGACGGGCGCATGCTGCACTACATGACAGTGGTGAGCTTTTTAAAACCTCGTCACCTGTGGAAGCCTGTAAAACTCTTGACATTAAAGCGTCAGGAAGCATTTGTATTAGCAAAGGTTTTCTAATGACTCTTTTCTGTTCCGACGTTCACTGAATAAATGATGCTCTTGTGGTTTTTGATCCTGCGGCTGTTTCCCAGGAGGACCTGCTGTCTCTGAAGGTGGGAAGTGTTCTCCATCACCTCAGCATCAAGAGGGCAATTCAGGTCCTCCGCCTCAACTGCTACGAACCCAACTGCCTCAGGCGACGACCCTCCGATGAGGTATCACACAGGAAGTCACAACCCAAGCTCCTCTTTTCCTTTTTTGAATGGATTTATGGACTTATATTTATGGATTATTGAATTGTATGAATCTATATTTTTGGATTTATTTCTTTGTCATTATCCAGAATAATATCACACCAGCAGAGATCTCCCAGTGGACCAACCACAGAGTGATGGAGTGGCTCCGCTCCGTGGATTTGGCCGAATACGCTCCCAATCTGAGGGGCAGCGGCGTTCACGGAGGACTGATGGTGAGAAGGGAGCGGGCGGGATCAGATGAAATTTAGACAGCAGTGATTGGGGAATGTAGTTTTTGTCTCTCCCTGGGAGGCAGGTGAAGGCATGACCTGCCGTACTCTGACTGGATTACCCTGAACAACCTTATTCCTGAATCTGAAACAAAACCAGCCCGGACCACGACAGTAACGAGAACCAGCCAGTCAGAGGTTGAGTAGGGCAGGTTACACCTCAGCCGGTGCTGTGTGAGACCGACAGACGACAGCAGCGAAATAACCGGCAGCGTCAGAGCACGTTCGCGCCGTGACGTCCACTAAAAGTGCTTATTTTTGCCGCTAAAAGGCTCAGATTATTATTCTAATGCTGGGTTCAGGCTGGACGCAAAAGCACTTTGGTGTGTGTCTCTGGTTGTGTGTCTGTGAGTGAGTGTGTGTGCACAAATTTAGACACAACTAACAAGCATTGTTAAAGCACTGAAGGCACATTTTATCATTTATCATGATCAAATCATTCATATCTTATCTGATATATACTTTATATCGTTCATAATAGTGTATTTAGTGTGTTTTCCTGTCAGATTCGCTCGCAGCACGCAGAAAAAGCGGAGCTCGGGCCGTGGTGCGTCCAGCGTGAACGGTCTGACAGCTCAACACTGACGCTGAAAGCAAGCGACCGATGTTAGATGGAAAATCAGTGCGATTTTTGGCTGTTCCGTTGACAACGGTACGTAAAGGATCACTGTGGAGACAGACCTTTTTTAAACAGTAAGATTCTTTTTGTTTAACTTGAAACAAAATCGCTGTTTTGTAACACACCAGACTCACAACATTCAGAGTCGACGGAAATAAAAAAAAAACTCCCAAAATAGTCTTTGTTTGTCTAACTACTGTTCAAACAATCACCAACCTTTGTTTGTTTAAAATATTCTTTAATGCAGCCAGTTAGATGTCAAATTATACTGGCTCTAGACACATTAAGAGTATTTTGTATTTAAATGGAGTCTGGTGGGTTTGGTGAGAGCGATTTTGTGGCTGATTCTAAAAAAAAAAAAGCTAAAAAAAAAAAAAGATCTTACCGTTTAACAAAAAAATCGATTTCTGTCGGATCCTTTCTGTAATGCTGTCAGGAGGACTGTAGCTGCAGTCATGGTGCTAAATACTGGACCAACTGCAAATATTGTTCCCTTTAGTCACTTAAGACACAATAACATAAGAAAATAAGGTCCAAGTTGGAAAATACAAATGTTACTCCTCAAAGGCAAATGGATTTAACTATCATAGCTTATTGTAGTCCGTAGCCCAAACATACAGAGAGAAGTTTCATGTTATGACTGCGTACTTAAACCTCCTCCTTAAAATTAATGTCTAAATTAAATACTTCAACAAAAGAATTCATATGGATACATATTGCAATAAAGTGTGACGTGGTGTACAGTGTGTTCAAAAGTTATAAAAAGCAAACTTGCGTCACTGTGCTTGTTTTAAGTGCGCGCGTCTGCCGAGTGGAGCTGCAGGCAGCCTCACTTTATGATTCAGCACTGAAAAATATTCGCAGGTGCTCCTCTGCATCTTTGTTCTCCGTTCTGACCGTTTCCCTTTTTGACCTCTCATCGTGATGTTTTCTCAAATGTCTGCACAAGGTGTTGGAGCCCCGCTTCAACGTGGAAGCACTCGCCCTTCTGCTCAACATTCCCCCCAACAAAACCCTGCTGAGACGCCACCTGGCAACACATTTCCACCTGCTCATCGGCTCCGAGGCGCAGCGGCTCAAGCAGGACTGTCTGGAAAACCCAGACTACACCGTCCTCACCGCCACTGCCAAGGTCAAGGTACGTGTCCGTCTACTGAATCACAGACAAATCTAAAATGTGTCACAGAGGACACGTAACGCTGATTCTAGTCTGGATTAACGGGCTGGTTTGATTTTTTTAACACGTTTTTTATGGCTTACATCAGTACGACTTTTTTTCATCACTTTCTTATGACAAACGATACCATGACAAGATTATCATTTTTCTAATGAAATGTAATACTATGACATTACTATCATAAAACATACACACATACTGTAGTATCTGTACATATTAAACATAAAGACATACTATGCTGTGACGTTTCTCATCACCTTTTAAATGACATACTACATTTGAATCAGTTTTTAATGGCATACCATAATATGACATTTATATTACTTTCTTTGTTGACATTTATTCTATGACCTTTATCTTTTTTAACAACATACTAAGATATTTTTATGTTTTCTTCAATGACATATCTCAACATTTTATCACTTTTTTTTTAACCAAATATTATCATTTTCAACTGTTTTTTAATGATACCATACTAGGATATTTTTGTCAATTTTTTATGACATATAATACTATGATATTTTTATCACTTTTTAAATGACATACTATGATTTTTTTTCATGTTTTACTCCTCTGTTGATGAGTTTTGGCTTGTTTTGTGCAACTGTTTTAAGCAACAGCGATATCTTAATATTTAATTTCCAGAACACATGAAAGACATAAAAAAATTCAGTTCATTATTTCAGCTGTACTTTAAATTAAAATAAAATAATTATAAAATCTCATGCTGGCCGAACGCTTACGGTTTTCTTTTTCCTGCGACAGCCGAGACGCCTGTCATTCGGAGGCTTTGGCACTTTGAGGAAAAAACGTCAGGATGATGGCGAGGAGTACGTCTGCCCCATGAACGTGGAAATGCCGAAGAGCAGCAGCTTCCAGAGGGGAGTCCGAATCTACGAGGGACAGCTCGACCACCTGGAACAGGCATGAAGCTGTTTCCTCTCATAGCTTCCTACATATAATTTGATAATAAAGTATCATAAAAAGTTACGTTGGCTTGTGATGGGAGCATTTTTAATGGAAGTTTGTTTATTTTGTAGGTGGGTTGTGTGTTGCCTGACCCCTCTGTGTTTGTTTTGGCAGATGGAGGACTCCGAAGGGACTGTGAGACAGATAGGAGCATTTTCTGAGGAAATCAACAACCTAACGGTGAGACACTGCCGCTGTACGACCAGACGAGAGCTTCTGAAAGTTCTGATGGCCGAGTGCCCGTTTAAGGGAAGTTTGGGATTTTTCTAAGTGGGGCTGTATGAGATACAGCAGACGGGGGTCAGCGTGCTCCCGTTTAGGGTCTCATACAGCATCACTTCAAAAATCTTTGAAGACATTTGATATTTTTTCCTCGACTTTTGTTATTACATACTATTTTTTTTACAGTTTTTATGACGTACGACATGCTGACAATTTCTATCGCTTTTTTCATGACACATTACACGATGACATCTTTTAAAAAAATATCAATATCTAAGTTTTTTTTATAACTTTGTGACAATATACTGGCTTTTTTTTCTCCTTTTTTATGACATACTGTAATCTACGACTTTGGACGACATTATATACTATCAAATTTTTACGACAAATGAAAGTATGACTTCAAAAACGCGTATTGTACTAAGACATTTCCATCACTTTTTTTAAGGCAGACTATGCAGTGACTTCTTTTTTTTTGGACCAGATTTAAGTTTAAACTTAAGTCTCTTAGTTTCCTCCGTCTTTGTGTGTTTCAGAGCATGCTGAAGGAGGACGAGTTCTTTCAGGAAATCTCCGTAGACACAGCAGAAACTGATCACAACGTTGGCGTGTGACTGAGACTGTGAAAAAAGAAGAAACTGTGCCATCTACAACCCTCCTCCCACCGAGCTTTGTAGAACATGTGAGACCTCCACTTTTACAGTATTTTTATCTTTCAGACGTACAGCCATAGCTTTCATGACCATATATATTTATTGAAGCAGAATATAATGCATGAACTGAAAGTGCAAGATTTCATTTCGTACCTCTCCTTATTCAAGCTTTTGTATTTTCAGTAATCAGTGAGGTTAGCATGATTGCTAGTTTTTATTTTTCTCCTTTGTTTTTAGTGTAGTACTCAAGTTTTTATGTCCCTCAGCTGCAGTCCGAATCATCTTTGTCTGTAGTACGTTACGTTCCTTTGTGTTATCTTTTACAGTGAGTTCATTTTAGGTACCGCAAACATTCACCCATTAACTTTAGTGATATCGAGCCGGACTGTTTTACTTTCCCAGACTTTTGGATCTCTGTAGATTTCTGCCTCCTCTCCAGTTCAATGGAGAAAACAGGGATTTTGTTTGTGGTGCTCACATCACATAACATTTACATTTTTACTGTTTTTGTTGCAGTGCATCTTTTGAGAAGGAAATCTCAGAGGCAGATATCTTACAACTTGAACCAAAAAAAAACTGCACGGCTAGGTACCACTAAAGGAAATGAGAAAATGTTTTTAAAAGAATGATCAAGCATTTTAAGAAAACACATTTGCTTTCTTTCCAAGGATTAGGTGAGGGGATCAGGCTACAGCCAGGAGGTTATTAGCTTGGCATGAAAACTCACTAGTTAACACAAATCTCTCTGAAAAAAAAAACAAAAACTCGCTGTTAACCACAAAAGTTAATTCTCCCTAAAACAACAAATTGACCAAATAAGATAAATGTTTGAAACTTTCCTCTCTGCTGCCAGTCTTTATGCAGCGCTAATAAAGTCCTGGCTTTAGCTCTTTACTTACCAAGCGGTAATGATTCTGTCATCTATTTCTGGCATTAAAGCGTTCTCCTTACTTTTTAAGAAATGGCATGACTGCAAGCAAACATGGAAACCAAAGTCTTTCTTTTTAAATTTTTGGTAATAAAAACCACGAAAATGCATATTCTTTGTCAGCTCAATTAACAGCGACAGTTCAGCCACATAATTGATCTGTTTGATTTGGGGGTGAAATGTCCTTTAAGCAGCTCAACATTGTTGTGATCAGACACTTGTAAATGAGGATGATTCACAGGTTTGACAATGAGTCCACCAAAGTACAAAATAAAAATCAAAGCATAAAGAATTCAGTAGCATTTTTTAATGTTGCATATTCAAACACGATGAGCCACTGTTGCCAGACTTGCAGCAAAGACTTATTAGTAACCACATCACGTTCCAAAAAATCACTTAACATGTTTTAGCAAATATTGACATCTTTGACATAACAACAGATATAGAGGGGCAGATGTAACTGTAAAACATTCGCAACAGCAGTAATGGAATAATGAATATAATTCTGTGTAGATGAAGCCAGTGGTCACGAATCTTATACTGTGCATAAAAAAAGCTTTGCAAGTGTTAAGGCACTCAGTAAGCAGCCAGTAAACCTCAACTCCTCTGATATTGTTTGAAACAGAGTTGGAATCACATCCTCATTTTCAAGCTCTCCATCAAAACATTTTTACTTACATCATCTGCTCTTCTTACTTTTTTCAGTCTCAAACAAGCCCAAATATGTACCATTTGCCACCCCTTTCATTACACTTCCTGATTACATTTATTGGTCTGTGCTGTAATTCTGCTGCATGATCAATATCATGGCATAAATAGAGTATACCTAGTGCAATACCCACTGCAACTATATGAGTGCTTTAATGCTTTCAGGGTAGAGCGTATAATAAACAAACGGCCTATTATGCCCAAACCTCCTTTCCTCGATGTGGACGGATGTCTAGAAGGTGAACCTGCGGCTGCTGGCGTGGCCGACTTTGTCCAGATTGGGGTTGCAAGCGAACTGGATCATTGGCGGAGGACCACACATCAGGATCAGAGTGTCATCACTTGGAGGCGGCAGGTGTTCCCTCACCATGTCTTCACTGATGAAGCCTTGGCTGTATTCCCAGCCTGAAACAGAGAAGTTCCTGAAGTTTAACATTTTACACATGACTTTCTTTGTGCTATTTTGGATGACACAGAATACTATCATATCTTGCATTTTCTGGTCATTTTCAAAAACATACTACACAATGACATTTTTGCAAGTCTTTGTTGTTTTCAACATGGTGTAATATTATGTTTTTGGTCTTTTTTTAAAAAACATTCTATGCTATGGCATGTCTCTGCATCTCTGCAAGTTATTTTATGTGGTTTTATGTTTTAAAATATTGTGACAAGTCATACCATAGCATAGAATGTTGCAAAAATAGCCAAAAACACCATAATATAACAGGTCTAAAAAATGACCGAAAAAGCAAGGCTATAGTATGGCAAAAATGTCAAAATACGACATGTCCCAAAAACAGCCGGAAGCCACTTTAAACCAAATAAAATAGCCTTCCGAAACACGTCATAGCAAAGAAAGTTGCAAAAAGTGCACAAAACTATATAATTTCTCACATGGAAAAAATGACCAAAAAAGCAAGGCTATAGTATGGCAAAAATGTCAAAATATGACATGTCCCAAAAACAGCCTAAAGTCACTCTAAACCACATAAAATAGCCTTCCGAAACACGCTATAGCAAAGGAAGTTGCACAAAGAGCCCAAAACACCAAAATTTCTCATTTGGAAAAAATGACCAAAAAAGCAAGGCTATAGTATGGCAAAAATGTCAAAATGTGACATGTCCCAAAAACAGCCTAAAGTCACTCTAAACCACATTAAATAGCCTTCAAAAACACGCCATAGCAAAGAAAGTTGCAAAAAAAGCCCAAAACACCAAAATTTCTCATGTGGAAAAAATGGACAAAAAAGCAAGGCTATAGTATGGCAAAAATGTCAAAATATGACATGTCCCAAAAACAGCCTAAAGTCACTCTAAACCACATAAAATAGCCTTCCGAAAGACGCTATAGCAAAGGAAGTTGCACAAAGAGCCCAAAACACCAAAATTTCTCAATTGCAAAAAATGGATAAAAAAGCAAGGCTATAGTATGGCAAATTGTCAAAATATGACATATCCCAAAAAAAAGCTGAAAACCACTTCAAACCGCATTAAATAGCCTTCAAAAACACGCCATAGCAAAGAAAGTTGCAAAAAGTGCCCAAATCACCAAAATTTCTCATGTGGAAAAATTGACTGAAAAAGCAAGGCTATAGTATGGCAAAATGTCAAAAAATGACATGTCCCAAAAACAGCTGAAAGTCCCCTTTAAACCGCATTAAATAGCCTTCTGAAACATGCCATAGCAATGAAAGTAACACAAAAAGCCCTAAATACCCAAATTTCGCATGTGGAAAAAAATGACCAAAAAAGCAAGGCTATAGTATAGCAAAAATGTCAAAAAATGACATGTCCCAAAAACAGCTGAAAACCACTTCAAACGACATAAAATAGCCTTATGAAACACGCCATAGCAATGAAAGTAACACAAAAAGCCCAAAATACCAAAATTCCGCATTTGGAAAAAATGGACAAAAAGGCAAGGCTATAGTATGGCAAATTGTCAAAATATGACATATCCCAAAAACAGCTGAAAACCACTTCAAACCACATTAAATAGCCTTCAAAAACACGCCATAGCAAAGAAAGTTGCAAAAAGGGCTCAAAACATCTACAATTGCTCATGTGGAAAAAATGACCAAAAAGCAAGGCTATAGTATGGCAAAATGTCAAAATATGACATGTCCCAAAGACAGCTGAAAACCACTTGAAACCACATTAAATAGCCTAATGAAACACGCCATAGCAAAGAAAGTTGCAAAAAAAAGCCCAAAACACCAAAATTTCTCATGTGTAAAAAATGGACAAAAAAGCAAGGCTATAGTATGGCAAAAATGTCAAAAAATGACAAATCCCCAAAACAGCTGAAAACCACTTTAAACCGCATTAAATAGCCTTCAAAACACACCATAGTAAAGAAAGTTGCACAAAGGGCTCAAAATACCAAAATTGCTCATGTGGAAAAAATGGACAAAAAGCAAGGCTATAGTATGGCAAAAATGTCAAAATGTGACATGTCCCAAAAACAGCCTAAAGTCATTTCAAACCACATTAAATAGCCTTCAAAAACACAAAATAGCAAAGAAAGTTGCAAAAAAGCCCAAAACACCAAAATTTCTCATGTGGAAAAATGGACAAAAGAGCAAGGCTATAGTATGGCAAAAATGTCAAAATATGACATGTCCCAAAAACAGCTGAAAACCACTTTAAACCACATAAAATAGCCTAATGAAAGACGCTATAGCAAAGGAAGTTGCACAAAGAGCCCAAAACACCAAAATTTCTCAATTGCAAAAAATGGATAAAAAAGCAAGGCTATAGTATGGCAAATTGTCAAAATATGACATATCCCAAAAAAAAGCTGAAAACCACTTCAAACCGCATTAAATAGCCTTCAAAAACACGCCATAGCAAAGAAAGTTGCAAAAAGTGCCCAAATCACCAAAATTTCTCATGTGGAAAAATTGACTGAAAAAGCAAGGCTATAGTATGGCAAAATGTCAAAAAATGACATGTCCCAAAAACAGCTGAAAACCACTTTAAACCACATAAAATAGCCTGACAAAACACGCCATAGCAAAGAAAGTTGCAAAAAAAGCCCAAAACACCAAAATTTCTCATGTGGAAAAAATGGACAAAAAAGCAAGGCTATAGTATGGCAAAAATGTCAAAATATGACATGTCCCAAAAACAGCTAAACACCACTTCAAACGACATAAAATAGCCTTATGAAACACGCCATAGCAATGAAAGTAACACAAAAAGCTCAAAATACCAAAATTCCTCATGTGGAAAAAATGACCAAAAAAGCAAGGCTATAGTATTGCAAATTGTCAAAATATGACATATCCCAAAAACAGCTGAAAACCACTTCAAACCACATTAAATAGCCTTCAAAAACACGCCATAGCAAAGAAAGTTGCAAAAAGGGCTCAAAACATCAAAATTTGGCACGTGGAAAAAATGACCAAAAAAGCAAGGCTATAGTATGGCAAAAATGTCAAAATATGACATGTCCCAAAGACAGCTGAAAACCACTTGAAACCACATTAAATAGCCTTCAAAAACACGCCATAGCAAAGAAAGTTGCAAAAAAAAGCCCAAAACACCAAAATTTCTCATGTGGAAAAAATGGACAAAAAAAGCAAGGCTATAGTATGGCAAAAATGTCAAAAAATGACAAATCCCAAAAACAGCTGAAAACCACTTTAAACCGCATTAAATAGCCTTCAAAAACACACCATAGTAAAGAAAGTTGCAAAAAGGGCTCAAAATTCTATAATTGCTCATGTGGAAAAAATGACCGAAAGAGCAAGGCTATAGTATGGCAAAAATGTCAAAATGTGACATGTCCCAAAAACAGCCTAAAGTCACTCTAAACCACATTAAATAGCCTTCAAAAACACGCCATAGCAAAGAAAGTAACACAAAAAGCCCAAAATACCAAAATTTCTCATGTGGAAAAAATGGACAAAAAAGCAAGGCTATAGTATGGCAAAAATGTCAAAATATGACATGTCCCAAAAACAGCTAAAAACCATTTCAAACCACATTAAATAGCCTTCAGAAACACACCATAGCAAAGAAAGTTGCAAAAAGGGCTCAAAATTCTATAATTGCTCATGTGGAAAAAATGACCGAAAGAGCAAGGCTATAGTATGGCAAAAATGTCAAAATGTGACATGTCCCAAAAACAGCCTAAAGTCACTCTAAACCACATTAAATAGCCTTCAGAAACACACCATAGCAAAGAAAGTTGCAAAAGGGCTCAAAACACCAAAATTTCTCATGTGGAAAAATTGACTGAAAAAGCAAGGCTATAGTATGGCAAAATGTCAAAAAATGACATGTCCCAAAAACAGCCTAAAGTCACTTTCCACCGCATTAAATAGCCTTCTGAAACATGCCATAGCAATGAAAGTAACACAAAAAGCCCTAAATACCCAAATTTCGCATGTGGAAAAAAATGACCAAAAAAGCAAGGCTATAGTATAGCAAAAATGTCAAAAAATGACATGTCCCAAAAACAGCTGAAAACCACTTCAAACGACATAAAATAGCCTTATGAAACACGCCATAGCAATGAAAGTAACACAAAAGCCCAAAATCACCAAAATTTCTCATTTGGAAAAATGGACTGAAAAGGCAAGGCTATAGTATGGCAATAATGTCAAAATATGACATATCCCAAAAACAGCTGAAAACCACTTCAAACCACATTAAATAGCCTAATGAAACACACCATAGCAAAGAAAGTTGCACAAAAAGCCCAAAACATCAAAATTTGGCACGTGGAAAAAATGACCAAAAAAGCAAGGCTATAGTATGGCAAAAATGTCAAAATATGACATGTCCCAAAGACAGCTGAAAACCACTTGAAACCACATTAAATAGCCTTCAAAAACACGCCATAGCAAAGAAAGTTGCAAAAAAAAGCCCAAAACACCAAAATTTCTCATGTGTAAAAAATGGACAAAAAAGCAAGGCTATAGTATGGCAAAAATGTCAAAAAATGACAAATCCCAAAAACAGCTGAAAACCACTTTAAACCGCATTAAATAGCCTTCAAAAACACACCATAGTAAAGAAAGTTGCAAAAAGGGCTCAAAATTCTATAATTGCTCATGTGGAAAAAATGACCGAAAGAGCAAGGCTATAGTATGGCAAAAATGTCAAAAAATGACATGTCCCAAAAACAGCTCGAACCACTTTAAACCACATTAAATAGCCTTCAAAAACATGCCATAGCAAAGAAAGTTGCAAAAAAGCCCAAAACACCAAAATTTCTCATGTGGAAAAAATGGACAAAAAGCAAGGCTATAGTATGGCAAAATGTCAAAATATGACATGTCCCAAAAACAGCTAAAAACCATTTCAAACCACATTAAATAGCCTTCAGAAACACACCATAGCAAAGAAAGTTGCAAAAAGGGCTCAAAATTCTATAATTGCTCATGTGCAAAAAATGACCGAAAGAGCAAGGCTATAGTATGGCAAAAATGTCAAAATGTGACATGTCCCAAAAACAGCCTAAAGTCACTCTAAACCACATTAAATAGCCTTCAAAAACACGCCATAGCAAAGAAAGTTGCAAAAAAAGCCCAAAACACCAAAATTTCTCATGTGGAAAAAATGGACAAAAAAGCAAGGCTATAGTATGGCAAAAATGTCAAAAAATGACATGTCCCAAAAACAGCTGAAAACCACTTTAAACCACATTAAATAGCCTAATGAAACACGCCATAGCAATGAAAGTAACACAAAAAGCTCAAAATACCAAAATTCCTCATGTGGAAAAAATGACCAAAAAAGCAAGGCTATAGTATGGCAAAAATGTCAAAATATGACATATCCCAAAAACAGCTGAAAACCACTTGAAACCACATTAAATAGCCTTCAAAAACACGCCATAGCAAAGAAAGTTGCAAAAAAAGCCCAAAATACCAAAATTTCTCATGTGGAAAAAATGGACAAAAAAGCAAGGCTATAGTATGGCAAAAATGTCAAAATATGACATGTCCCAAAAACAGCGAAACACCACTTCAAACAACATAAAATAGCCTTATGAAACACGCCATTGCAATGAAAGTAACACAAAAAGCCCAAAATACCAAAATTTCTCATTTGGAAAAAATGGACAAAAAAGCAAGGCTATAGTATGGCAAATTGTCAAAATATGACATATCCCAAAAACAGCTGAAAACCACTTCAAACCGCATTAAATAGCCTTCAAAAACACACCATAGCAAAGAAAGTTGCAAAAAGTGCCCAAATCACCAAAATTTCTCATGTGGAAAAATTGACTGTGTGGCAAAAATGTCAAAAAATGTCAAATCCCAAAAACAGCTGAAA
This sequence comes from Plectropomus leopardus, assembly GCF_026936395.1. Classification (NCBI taxonomy): domain Eukaryota; kingdom Metazoa; phylum Chordata; class Actinopteri; order Perciformes; family Serranidae; genus Plectropomus; species Plectropomus leopardus. The sequence continues at coordinate 6,053,132 of NC_142197.1, forward strand.
ACCACTTTAAACCGCATTAAATAGCCTTCAAAAACATGCCATAGCAAAGAAAGTTGCAAAAAGGGCTCAAAATTCTACAATTGCTCATGTGGAAAAAATGACCGAAAGAGCAAGGCTATAGTATGGCAAAAATGTCAAAAAATGACATGTCCCAAAAACAGCTGAAAACCACTTTAAACCGCATTAAATAGCCTAATGAAACACGCCATAGCAATGAAAGTAACACAAAAAGCTCAAAATACCAAAATTCCTCATGTGGAAAAAATGACCAAAAAAGCAAGGCTATAGTATGGCAAAAATGTCAAAATATGACATATCCCAAAAACAGCTGAAAACCACTTGAAACCACATTAAATAGCCTTCAAAAACACGCCATAGCAAAGAAAGTTGCAAAAAAAGCCCAAAACACCAAAATTTCTCATGTGGAAAAAATGGACAAAAAAGCAAGGCTATAGTATGGCAAAAATGTCAAAATATGACATGTCCCAAAAACAGCTAAAAACCACTTCAAACGACATAAAATAGCCTTATGAAACGCGCCATTGCAATGAAAGTAACACAAAAAGCCCAAAATACCAAAATTTCTCATGTGGAAAAAATGGACAAAAAAGCAAGGCTATAGTATGGCAAATTGTCAAAATATGACATATCCCAAAAACAGCTGAAAACCACTTCAAACCGCATTAAATAGCCTTCAAAAACACATCATAGCAAAGAAAGTTGCAAAAAGGGCTCAAAATTCTATAATTGCTCATGTGGAAAAAATGACCAAAAGAGCAAGGCTATAGTATGGCAAAAATGTCAAAATGTGACATGTCCCAAAAACAGCCTAAAGTCACTCTAAACCACATTAAATAGCCTTCAAAAACACGCCATAGCAAAGAAAGTTGCAAAAAGTGCCCAAATCACCAAAATTTCTCATGTGGAAAAATTGACTGAAAAAGCAAGGCTATAGTATGGCAAAAATGTCAAAATATGACATGTCCCAAAAACAGCCTAAAGTCACTCTAAACTACATAAAATAGCCTTCCGAAACACACCATAGCAAAGAAAGTTGCAAAAAAAGCCCAAAACACCAAAATTTCTCATGCGGAAAAAATGGACAAAAAAGCAAGGCTATAGTATGGCAAAAATGTCAAAAAATGACATGTCCCAAAAACAGCTGAAAACCCCTTTAAACCACATAAAATAGCCTGCCAAAACACGCCATAGCAAACAAAGTTGCAAAAAGTGCCCAAAACTCCATAATTCCTCATGTGGAAAAAATGACCGAAAAAGCAAGGCTATAGTATGGCAAAAATGTCAAAATATGACATGTCCCAAAAACAACTGAAAACCACCTGAAACCACATAAATAAGCCTTCAAAAACACACCATACCAAAGAAACTTGCACAAAGAGCCTAAAACACCAAAATTTCGCATGTGGAAAAAATGACCGAAAAAGCAAGGCTATAGTATGGCAAAAATGTCAAAATATGACATGTCCCAAAAAAAGCTAAAAACCATTTCAAACCGCATTAAATAGCCTTCAAAAACACGCCATAGCAAAGAAAGTTGCAAAAAGAGCCTAAAACACCAAAATTTCTCATGTGGAAAAAATGGACAAAAAAGCAAGGCTATAGTATGGCAAAAATGTCAAAATATGACATGTCCCAAAAACAGCTAAACACCACTTTAAACAACATAAAATAGCCTTATGAAACAAGCCATAACAATGAAAGTAACACAAAAAAGCCCAAAATACCAAAATTTCTCATTTGGAAAAAATGGACAAAAAAGCAAGGCTATAGTATGGCAAATTGTCAAAATATGACATATCCCAAAAACAGCTGAAAACCACTTTAAACCGCATTAAATAGCCTTCAAAAACACGCCATAGCAAAGAAAGTTGCAAAAAAAAGCCCAAAACACCAAAATTTCTCATGTAGAAAAAATGGACAAAAAAGCAAGGCTATAGTATGGCAAAAATGTCAAAATATGACATGTCCCAAAAACAACTGAAAACCACCTGAAACCACATAAATAAGCCTTCAAAAACACACCATACCAAAGAAAGTTGCAAAAAAAAGCCCAAAACACCAAAATTTCTCATGTGGAAAAAATGGACAAAAAAGCAAGGTTATAGTATGGCAAAAATGTCAAAATATGACATGTCCCAAAAACAGCTAAAAACCATTTCAAACCGCATTAAATAGCCTTCAGAAACACACCATAGTAAAGAAAGTTGCAAAAAGGGCTCAAAATTCTATAATTGCTCATGTGGAAAAAATGACCAAAAGAGCAAGGCTATAGTATGGCAAAAATGTCAAAATGTGACATGTCCCAAAAACAGCTTAAAGTCACTCTAAACCACATTAAATAGCCTTCAAAAACACGCCATAGCAAAGAAAGTTGCAAAAAAAGCCCAAAACACCAAAATTTCTCATGTGGAAAAAATGGACAAAAAAGTAAGGCTATAGTATGGCAAAAATGTCAAAATATGACATGTCCCAAAAACAGCTAAACACAACTTCAAACGACATAAAATAGCCTTCAAAAACACGCCATTGCAATGAAAGTAACAGAAAAAGCCCAAAATACCAAAATTTCTCATTTGGAAAAAATGGACAAAAAAGCAAGGCTATAGTATGGCAAAAATGTCAAAATATGACATATCCCAAAAACAGCTGAAAACCACTTGAAACCACATTAAATAGCCTTCAAAAACACGCCATAGCAAAGAAAGTTGCAAAAAAAAGCCCAAAACACCAAAATTTCTCATGTGGAAAAAATGGACAAAAAAGCAAGGCTATAGTATGGCAAAAATGTCAAAATATGACATGTCCCAAAAACAGCTAAAAACCATTTCAAACCGCATTAAATAGCCTTCAGAAACACACCATAGTAAAGAAAGTTGCAAAAAGGGCTCAAAATTCTATAATTGCTCATGTGGAAAAAATGACCAAAAGAGCAAGGCTATAGTATGGCAAAAATGTCAAAATGTGACATGTCCCAAAAACAGCTTAAAGTCACTCTAAACCACATTAAATAGCCTTCAAAAACACGCCATAGCAAAGAAAGTTGCAAAAAAAGCCCAAAACACCAAAATTTCTCATGTGGAAAAAATGGACAAAAAAGCAAGGCTATAGTATGGCAAAAATGTCAAAAAATGACATGTCCCAAAAACAGCTGAAAACCACTTTAAACCGCATTAAATAGCCTAATGAAACACGCCATAGCAATGAAAGTAACACAAAAAGCTCAAAATACCAAAATTCCTCATGTGGAAAAAATGACCAAAAAAGCAAGGCTATAGTATGGCGAAAATGTCAAAATATGACATATCCCAAAAACAGCTGAAAACCACTTGAAACCACATTAAATAGCCTTCAAAAACACACCATAGCAAAGAAAGTTGCAAAAAGTGCCCAAATCACCAAAATTTCTCATGTGGAAAAATTGACTGAAAAAGCAAGGCTATAGTATGGCAATAATGTCAAAAAATGTCAAATCCCAAAAACAGCTGAAAACCACTTTAAACCGCATTAAATAGCCTAATGAAACACACCATAGCAATGAAAATAACACAAAAAGCTCAAAATACCAAAATTCCTCATGTGGAAAAAATGACCAAAAAAGCAAGGCTATAGTATGGCAAAAATGTCAAAATATGACATATCCCAAAAACAGCTGAAAACCACTTGAAACCACATTAAATAGCCTTCAAAAACACACCATAGCAAAGAAAGTTGCAAAAAAAGCCCAAAACACCAAAATTTCTCATGTGGAAAAAATGGACAAAAAAGCAAGGCTATAGTATGGCAAAAATGTCAAAATATGACATGTCCCAAAAACAGCTAAAAACCATTTAAAACCACATTAAATAGCCTTCAGAAACACACCATAGTAAAGAAAGTTGCAAAAAGGGCTCAAAATTCTATAATTGCTCATGTGGAAAAAAATGACCGAAAGAGCAAGGCTATAGTATGGCAAAAATGTCAAAATGTGACATGTCCCAAAAACAGCTGAAAACCACTTGAAACCACATTAAATAGCCTTCAAAAACACGCCATAGCAAAGAAAGTTGCAAAAAAAGCCCAAAACACCAAAATTTCTCATGTGGAAAAAATGACCAAAAAAGCAAGGCTATAGTATGGCAAAAATGTCAAAATATGACATATACAAAAACAGCTGAAAACCACTTGAAACCACATTAAATAGCCTTCAAAAACACGCCATAGCAAAGAAAGTTGCAAAAAAAGCCCAAAACACCAAAATTTCTCATGTGGAAAAAATGGACAAAAAAGCAAGGCTATAGTATGGCAAAAATGTCAAAATATGACATGTCCCAAAAACAGCTGAAAACCACTTTAAACCACATTAAATAGCCTTCAAAAACACGGCATAGCAATGAAAGTAACACAAAAAGCTCAAAATACCAAAATTCCTCATGTGGAAAAAATGACCAAAAAAGCAAGGCTATAGTATGGCGAAAATGTCAAAAAATGACATGTCCCAAAAACAGCTTAAAGCCACTCTAAATCACATGAAATAGCTTGCCGAAAAACGCTATAGCAAAGAAAGTTGCATAAAAAGCCCAAAATACCAAAATTTCTGAAGTGGAAAAAATGGACAAAAAAGCAAGGCTATAGTATGGCAAAAATGTCAAAATATGACATGTCCCAAAAACAGCTAAAAACCATTTCAAACCGCATTAAATAGCCTTCAGAAACACACCATAGCAAAGAAAGTTGCAAAAAGGGCTCAAAATTCTATAATTGCTCATGTGGAAAAAATGACCGAAAGAGCAAGGCTATAGTATGGCAAAAATGTCAAAAAATGACATGTCCCAAAAACAGCTCAAACCACTTTAAACCACATTAAATAGCCGTCAAAAACATGCCATAGCAAAGAAAGTTGCAAAAAAAAGCCCAAATCACCAAAATTTCTCATGTGGAAAAAATGGACAAAAAAGCAAGGCTATAGTATGGCAAAAATGTCAAAATATGTCATGTCCCAAAAACAGCTGAAAACCATTTCAAACCGCATTAAATAGCCTAATGAAACACACCATAGCAATGAAAGTAACACAAAAAGCTCAAAATACCAAAATTCCTCATGTGGAAAAAATGACCAAAAAAGCAAGGCTATAGTATGGCAAATTGTCAAAATATGACATGTCCCAAAAACAGCTGAAAACCACTTTAAACCACATTAAATCGCCTTCAAAAACATGCCATAGCAAAGAAAGTTGCACAAAGAGCCCAAAACACCAAAATTTATAATGTGGAAAAAAAGACCAAAGAAGCAAGGCTATAGTATGGCAAAAATGTCAAAATATGACAAATACCAAAAACAGCTGAAAACCACATAAAATAGTACATAGAGACATGTCCTGGCATAGAATTTTGTAAAAATGGCCCAATATGCTATAATATAGCATATCAAAAATACAACTGGAAATTCCAAACTATAGACATTTGAGCAATCTGTAAAAGGAAATCACATTTGGAGGGCTGGAAACTCCCCCGCAGCAGATGATCGAAGCATCTACCCAAACATGACAACCCAAGCAGCAGGCGTAAGCTTCTTACCGAATCCTCCATCCCAAGGTCAACCAACGAGGAGAGACATCAAGTGGAGACGTGACGGACTTCCAGATTCCAGACTTCCCAGAAACAATAGATCACTGTGTGCTTTTTGTGCTTTTTGTTCTTGTGTGTTTCTGTTTTATATTGCCTAGATCTTTTGTTAGACGGTTTATGTAACTCCTGTAAAAGGGAGTGAGGTGCTTTTGATTTACGCTTTGTAAATTTTTGTCTTTGAATAAAGCCTGCCTTGAGCAGTTTGAACCTATTTCAATCATCCCTGTGTGTTCGCCTTTTCATCCCTCTTAGAATCTGGTGAGTTGCTACAAAGATGAAACAATACAAAAAAGAAACAGGTTGCTGGATAAAAGAGAATTGTCAGGTTGCTGCTTGGCTTGAAAGGATCACGAGTGAATATAATCTCAAAAAGAACCAAGGGAGGGTTGTGACAGAGGTACTCTCAGAGCGTCCCCCAGTAAGGGACGGACCAGAGATGCTCCCTGAGCCCAAATACTGCAGGATTGATCTCTTGGTCTGGTCAACCATGAAAGTAGACGCTTCTGGGTATTCATTACTCAAAAAGGAAAAGACACCATACCTCTAATAAGCCACTATCTCTCCGGTCTTAGGTGGCATTCAATTATTTAGTGTCGGAGTAAGGAGAAAGCACAGACTCCGAAAGAGAAGAGCTGGGGCTCCATGAAAATGTCAAAAAATGACGTAGAATATACTGAAAATACGAGGCTATAGTATGGCAAAAATGTCAAAATATGACATGTCCCAAAAACAGCTGAAAACCCCTTTAAACCACATAAAATAGCCTGCCAAAACACGCCATAGCAAAGAAAGTTGCAAAAAGTGCCCAAAACTCCATAATTCCTCATGTGGAAAAAATGACCGAAAAAGCAAGGCTATAGTATGGCAAAAATGTCAAAATATGACATGTCCCAAAAACAACTGAAAACCACCTGAAACCACATAAATAAGCCTTCAGAAACACACCATACCAAAGAAACTTGCACAAACAGCGCAAAACACCATAATTTCGCATGTGGAAAAAATGACCGAAAAAGCAAGGCTATAGTATGGCAAAAATGTCAAAATATGACATGTCCCAAAAACAGCCTAAAGTCTCTCTAAACCACATAAAATTGCCTTCCGTAACACGCTATTGCAAAGAAAGTTGCAAAAAAAGCCCAAAACACCAAAATTTCTCATGCGGAAAAAATGGACAAAAAAGCAAGGCTATAGTATGGCAAAAATGTCAAAAAATGACATGTCCCAAAAACAGCTGAAAAACACTTTAAAACGCATTAAATAGCCTCCAAAAACACGCCATAGCAAAGAAAGTTGCAAAAAGTGGCCAAAACTCTACAATTTCTCATGTGGAAAAAATGACCGAAAAAGCAAGGCTATAGTATGGCAAAAATGTCAAAATATGACATGTCCCAAAAACAGCTGAAAACCCCTTTAAACCACATAAAATAGCCTGCCAAAACATGCCATAGCAAAGAAAGTTGCAAAAAGTGCCCAAAACTCCATAATTTCTCATGTGGAAAAAATGACCGAAAAAGCAAGGCTATAGTATGGCAAAAATGTCAAAATATGACATGTCCCAAAAACAACTGAAAACCACCTGAAACCACATAAATAAGCCTTCAGAAACACACCATACCAAAGAAACTTGCACAAACAGCGCAAAACACCATAATTTCGCATGTGGAAAAAATGACCGAAAAAGCAAGGCTATAGTATGGCAAAAATGTCAAAATATGACATGTCCCAAAAACAGCCTAAAGTCACTCTAAACTACATAAAATAGCCTTCCGAAACACACCATAGCAAAGAAAGTTGCAAAAAAAGCCCAAAACACCAAAATTTCTCATGCGGAAAAAATGGACAAAAAAGCAAGGCTATAGTATGGCAAAAATGTCAAAAAATGACATGTCCCAAAAACAGCTGAAAAACACTTTAAAACGCATTAAATAGCCTCCAAAAACACGCCATAGCAAAGAAAGTTGCAAAAAGTGGCCAAAACTCTACAATTTCTCATGTGGAAAAAATGACAGAAAAAGCAAGGCTATAGTATGGCAAAAATGTCAAAATATGACATGTCCCAAAAACAGCCTAAAGTCACTCTAAACTACATAAAATAGCCTTCCGAAACACACCATAGCAAAGAAAGTTGCAAAAAAAGCCCAAAACACCAAAATTTCTCATGTGGAAAAAATGGACAAAAAAGCAAGGCTATAGTATGGCAAAAATGTCAAAAAATGACATGTCCCAAAAACAGCTGAAAACCCCTTTAAACCACATAAAATAGCCTGCCAAAACACGCCATAGCAAACAAAGTTGCAAAAAGTGCCCAAAACTCCATAATTCCTCATGTGGAAAAAATGACCGAAAAAGCAAGGCTATAGTATGGCAAAAATGTCAAAATATGACATGTCCCAAAAACAACTGAAAACCACCTGAAACCACATAAATAAGCCTTCAAAAACACACCATACCAAAGAAACTTGCACAAACAGCGCAAAACACCATAATTTCGCATGTGGAAAAAATGACCGAAAAAGCAAGGCTATAGTATGGCAAAAATGTCAAAATATGACATGTCCCAAAAACAGCTAAAAACCATTTCAAACCGCATTAAATAGCCTTCAAAAACACGCCATAGCAAAGAAAGTTGCAAAAAGAGCCTAAAACACCAAAATTTCTCATGTGGAAAAAATGGACAAAAAAGCAAGGCTATAGTATGGCAAAAATGTCAAAATATGACATGTCCCAAAAACAGCTAAACACCACTTTAAACAACATAAAATAGCCTTATGAAACAAGCCATAGCAATGAAAGTAACACAAAAAAGCCCAAAATACCAAAATTTCTCATTTGGAAAAAATGGACAAAAAAGCAAGGCTATAGTATGGCAAATTGTCAAAATATGACATATCCCAAAAACAGCTGAAAACCACTTGAAACCACATAAATAAGCCTTCAAAAACACACCATACCAAAGAAAGTTGAAAAAAAAAGCCCAAAACACCAAAATTTCTCATGTGGAAAAAATGGACAAAAAAGCAAGGCTATAGTATGGCAAAAATATCAAAATATGACATGTCCCAAAAAAAGCTAAAAACCACTTCAAACGACATAAAATAGCCTTATGAAACACGCCATAGGAATGAAAGTAACACAAAAAGCTCAAAATACCAAAATTCCTCATGTGGAAATAATGGACAAAAAAGCAAGGCTATAGTATGGCAAATTGTCAAAATATGACATATCCCAAAAACAGCTGAAAACCACTTCAAACTGCATTAAATAGCCTTCAAAAACATGCCATAGCAAAGAAAGTTGCAAAAAGGGCTCAAAACATCAAAATTTGGCACGTGGAAAAAATGGACAAAAAAGCAAGGCTATAGTATGGCAAAAATGTCAAAAAATGTCAAATCCCAAAAACAGCTGAAAACCACTTTAAACTGCATTAAATAGCCTTCAAAAACCAGCCATAGCAAAGAAAGTTGCAAAAAGGGCTCAAAACATCAAAATTCCTCATGTGGAAAAAATGACCAAAAAAGCAAGGCTATAGTATGGCAAAAATGTCAAAATATGACATATCCCAAAAACAGCTGAGAACCACTTGAAACCACATTAAATAGGCTTATGAAACACGCCATAGCAAAGAAAGTTGCAAAAAAAACCCAAAACACCAAAATTTCTCATGTGGAAAAAATGGACAAAAAAGCAAGGCTATAGTATGGCAAAAATGTCAAAAAATGTCAAATCCCAAAAACAGCTGAAAACCACTTTAAACCGCATTAAATAGCCTTCAAAAACACACCATAGCAAAGAAAGTTGCAAAAAGGGCTCAAAACATCAAAATTTGGCACGTGGAAAAAAATGACCGAAACAGCAAGGCTATAGTATGGCAAAAATGTCAAAATATGACATGTCCCAAAAACAGCTAAAAACCATTTCAAACCACATTAAATAGCCTTCAGAAACACACCATAGCAAAGAAAGTTGCAAAAAGGGCTCAAAATTCTACAATTGCTCATGTGGAAAAAATGACCGAAAGAGCAAGGCTATAGTATGGCAAAAATGTCAAAAAATGACATGTCCCAAAAACAGCTGAAAACCACTTTAAACCGCATTAAATAGCCTAATGAAACACGCCATAGCAATGAAAGTAACACAAAAAGCTCAAAATACCAAAATTCCTCATGTGGAAAAAATGACCAAAAAAGCAAGGCTATAGTATGGCGAAAATGTCAAAATATGACATATCCCAAAAACAGCTGAAAACCACTTGAAACGACATTAAATAGCCTTCAAAAACACGCCATAGCAAAGAAAGTTGCAAAAAAAAGCCCAAAACACCAAAATTTCTCATGTGGAAAAAATGGACAAAAAAGCAAGGCTATAGTATGGCAAAAATGTCAAAAAATGTCAAATCCCAAAAACAGCTGAAAACCACTTTAAACTGCATTAAATAGCCTTCAAAAACCAGCCATAGCAAAGAAAGTTGCAAAAAGGGCTCAAAACATCAAAATTCCTCATGTGGAAAAAATGACCAAAAAAGCAAGGCTATAGTATGGCAAAAATGTCAAAATATGACATATCCCAAAAACAGCTGAGAACCACTTGAAACCACATTAAATAGGCTTATGAAACACGCCATAGCAAAGAAAGTTGCAAAAAAAGCCCAAAACACCAAAATTTCTCATGTGGAAAAAATGGACAAAAAAGCAAGGCTATAGTATGGCAAAAATGTCAAAATATGACATGTCCCAAAAACAGCTAAAAACCACTTCAAACGACATAAAATAGCCTTATGAAACACGCCATAGGAATGAAAGTAACACAAAAAGCTCAAAATACCAAAATTCCTCATGTGGAAATAATGGACAAAAAAGCAAGGCTATAGTATGGCAAATTGTCAAAATATGACATATCCCCAAAACAGCTGAAAACCACTTCAAACTGCATTAAATAGCCTTCAAAAACACGCCATAGCAATGAAAGTTGCAAAAAGGGCTCAAAACATCAAAATTTGGCACGTGAAAAAAAAAATGACCGAAACAGCAAGGCTATAGTATGGCAAAATTGTCAAAATATGACATGTCCCAAAAACAGCTAAAAACCATTTCAAACCACATTAAATAGCCTTCAGAAACACACCATAGCAAAGAAAGTTGCAAAAAGGGCTCAAAATTCTATAATTGCTCATGTGGAAAAAATGACCGAAAGAGCAAGGCTATAGTATGGCAAAAATGTCAAAAAATGACATGTCCCAAAAACAGCTGAAAACCACTGTAAACCGCATTAAATAGCCTAATGAAACACGCCATAGCAATGAAAGTAACACAAAAAGCTCAAAATACCAAAATTCCTCATGTGGAAAAAATGACCAAAAAAGCAAGGCTATAGTATGGCAAAAATGTCAAAATATGACATATCCCAAAAACAGCTGAAAACCACTTGAAACCGCATTAAATAGCCTTCAAAAACACGCCATAGCAAAGAAAGTTGCAAAAAAAAGCCCAAAACACCAAAATTTCTCATGTGGAAAAAATGGACAAAAAAGCAAGGCTATAGTATGGCAAAAATGTCAAAATATGACATGTCCCAAAAACAGCTAAAAACCACTTCAAACGACATAAAATAGCCTTATGAAACACGCCATAGGAATGAAAGTAACACAAAAAGCTCAAAATACCAAAATTCCTCATGTGGAAATAATGGACAAAAAAGCAAGGCTATAGTATGGCAAATTGTCAAAATATGACATGTCCCAAAAACAGCTAAACACCACTTGAAACCACATTAAATAGCCTTCAAAAACACGCCATAGCAAAGAAAGTTGCAAAAAGTGCCCAAATCACCAAAATTTCTCATGTGGAAAAATTGACTGAAAAAGCAAGGCTATAGTATGGCAAAAATGTCAAAAAATGTCAAATCCCAAAAACAGCTGAAAACCACTTTAAACCACATTAAATAGCCTTCAAAAACACGGCATAGCAAAGAAAGTTGCAAAAAGGGCTCAAAACATCAAAATTTGGCACGTGGAAAAAAATGGACAAAAAAGCAAGACTATAGTATGGCAAAAATATCAAAATGTGACATGTCCCAAAAACAGCGTAAAGTCACTCTAAACCACATTAAATAGCCTTCAAAAACACGCCATAGCAAAGAAAGTTGCAAAAAAAGCCCAAAACACCAAAATTTCTCATGTGGAAAAAATGGACAAAAAAGCAAGGCTATAGTATGGCAAAAATGTCAAAATATGACATGTCCCAAAAACAGCTAAAAACCATTTCAAACCGCATTAAATAGCCTTCAGAAACACACCATAGTAAAGAAAGTTGCAAAAAAAGCCCAAAACACCAACATTTCTCATGTGGAAATAATGGACAAAAAAGCAAGGCTATAGTATGGCAAATTGTCAAAATATGACATATTCCCAAAACAGCTGAAAACCACTTCAAACTGCATTAAATAGCCTTCAAAAACATGCCATAGCAAAGAAAGTTGCAAAAAGGGCTCAAAACATCAAAATTTGGCACGTGGAAAAAAATGACCGAAACAGCAAGGCTATAGTATGGCAAAAATGTCAAAATATGACATGTCCCAAAAACAGCTAAAAACCATTTCAAACCACATTAAATAGCCTTCAGAAACACACCATAGCAAAGAAAGTTGCAAAAAGGGCTCGAAATTCTATAATTGCTCATGTGGAAAAAATGACCGAAAGAGCAAGGCTATAGTATGGCAAAAATGTCAAAAAATGACATGTCCCAAAAACAGCTGAAAACCACTTTAAACCGCATTAAATAGCCTAATGAAACACGCCATAGCAATGAAAGTAACACAAAAAGCTCAAAACACCAAAATTCCTCATGTGGAAAAAATGACCAAAAAAGCAAGGCTATAGTATGGCAAAAATGTCAAAATATGACATATCCCAAAAACAGCTGAAAACCACTTGAAACCACATTAAATAGCCTTCAAAAACACGCCATAGCAAAGAAAGTTGCAAAAAAAGCCCAAAACACCAACATTTCTCATGTGGAAAAAATGGACAAAAAAGCAAGGCTATAGTATGGCAAATTGTCAAAATATGACATGTCCCAAAAACAGCTAAACACCACTTCAAACGACATCAAATAGCCTTATGAAACACGCCATAGCAATGAAAGTAAGACAAAAAGCTCAAAATACCAAAATTCCTCATGTGGAAATAATGGACAAAAAAGCAAGGCTATAGTATGGCAAATTGTCAAAATATGACATATCCCCAAAACAGCTGAAAACCACTTCAAACTGCATTAAATAGCCTTCAAAAACACGCCATAGCAATGAAAGTTGCAAAAAAGGGCTCAAAACATCAAAATTTGGCACGTGAAAAAAAAATGACCGAAACAGCAAGGCTATAGTATGGCAAAATTGTCAAAATATGACATGTCCCAAAAACAGCTAAAAACCATTTCAAACCACATTAAATAGCCTTCAGAAACACACCATAGCAAAGAAAGTTGCAAAAAGGGCTCAAAATTCTATAATTGCTCATGTGGAAAAAATGACCGAAAGAGCAAGGCTATAGTATGGCAAAAATGTCAAAATGTGACATGTCCCAAAAACAGCCTAAAGTCACTCTAAACCACATTAAATAGCCTTCAAAAACACGCCATAGCAAAGAAAGTTGCAAAAAAAGCCCAAAACACCAAAATTTCTCATGTGGAAAAAATGGACAAAAAAGCAAGGCTATAGTATGGCAAAAATGTCAAAATATGACATGTCCCAAAAACAGCTAAAAACCATTTCAAACCGCATTAAATAGCCTTCAGAAACACACCATAGTAAAGAAAGTTGCAAAAAGGGCTCAAAATTCTATAATTGCTCATGTGGAAAAAATGACCGAAAGAGCAAGGCTATAGTATGGCAAAAATGTCAAAATGTGACATGTCCCAAAAACAGCCTAAAGTCACTCTAAACCACATTAAATAGCCTTCAAAAACACGCCATAGCAAAGAAAGTTGCAAAAAAAGCCCAAAACACCAAAATTTCTCATGTGGAAAAAATGGACAAAAAAGCAAGGCTATAGTATGGCAAAAATGTCAAAATATGACATGTCCCAAAAACAGCTAAAAACCATTTCAAACCGCATTAAATAGCCTTCAGAAACACACCATAGCAAAGAAAGTTGCAAAAAGGGCTCAAAATTCTATAATTGCTCATGTGGAAAAAATGACCAAAAGAGCAAGGCTATAGTATGGCAAAAATGTCAAAAAATGACATGTCCCAAAAACAGCTGAAAACCACTTGAAACCGCATTAAATAGCCTAATGAAACACGCCATAGCAATGAAAGTAACACAAAAAGCTCAAAATACCAAAATTCCTCATGTGGAAAAAATGACCAAAAAAGCAAGGCTATAGTAGTATGGCAAAAATGTCAAAATATGACATGTCCCAAAAACAGCCTAAAGTCACTCTAAACTACATAAAATAGCCTTCCGAAACACACCATAGCAAAGAAAATTGCACAAAGAGCCCAAAACACCAAAATTTCTTATGTGGAAAAAATGGCAGAAAAAGCAAGGCTATAGCATGACAAAAATGTCAAAATATGACGTCCCAAAAACAGCTAAAAACCACTTAAAATGACATAAAATAGCCTTCCGAAACACGCCATAGCAAAGAAAGTTGCACAAAGAGCCCAAAACACCAAAATTTCTCACGTGGAAAAAATGACAGAAAAAGCAAGGCTATAGTATGGCAAAAATGTCAAAATATGACATGTCCCAAAAACAGCCTAAAGTCACTCTAAACTACATAAAATAGCCTTCCGAAACACACCATAGCAAAGAAAATTGCACAAAGAGCCCAAAACACCAAAATTTCTTATGTGGAAAAAATGGCAGAAAAAGCAAGGCTATAGCATGACAAAAATGTCAAAATATGACATGTCCCAAAAACAGCTAAAAACCACTTAAAATGACATAAAATAGCCTTCCGAAACACGCCATAGCAAAGAAAGTTGCACAAAGAGCCCAAAACACCAAAATTTCTCACGTGGAAAAAATGGCCGAAAAACCAAGGCTATAGTATGGCGAAAATGTCAAAATATGACATGTCCCAAAAACAGCCTAAAGTCACTCTAAACCACATAAAATAGCCCTCCGAAACACGCCATCGCAAAGTAAATTGGACAAAGAGCCCAAAACACCAAAATTTCTCATGTGGAAAAAATGGATAAAAAAGCAAGGCTATAGTATGGCAAAAATGTCAAAATATGACATGTCCCAAAAACAGCTAAAAACCACTTCAAACGACATAAAATAGCCTTATGAAACACGCCATAGGAATGAAAGTAACACAAAAAGCTCAAAATACCAAAATTCCTCATGTGGAAATAATGGACAAAAAAGCAAGGCTATAGTATGGCAAAAATGTCAAAATATGACATGTCCCAAAAACAGCTGAAAACCACTTTAAACTACATTAAATAGCCTACAAAAACACGCCATAGCAAAGAAAGTTGCAAAAAGTGCCCAAAACACCAACATTTCTCATGTGGAAAAAATGGACAAAAAAACAAGGCTATAGTATGGCAAAAATGTCAAAATATGACATGTCCCAAAAACAGCCTAAAGTCACTTTAAACAGCATTAAATAGCCTTCTGAAACATGCCATAGCAATGAAAGTAACACAAAAAGCCCAAAATATCAAAATTTTGCATGTGGGAAAAATGACCAAAAAAGCAAGGCTATAGTATGGCAAAAATGTCAAAATATGACATGTCCCAAAAACAGCTAAAAACCACTTCGAATGACATAAAATAGCCTTCTGAAACATGCCATAGCAATGAAAGTTAACACAAAAAGCCCAAAATACCAAAATTTCGCATGTGGAAAAATGACCAAAAAAGCAAGGCTATAGTATGGCAAAAATGTCAAAATATGACATGTCCCAAAAATAGCTGAAAACCCCTTTAAACCGCATTAAATAGCCTTCCAAAACACGCCATAGCAAAGTAAATTGGACAAAGAGCCCAAAACACCAAAATTTCTCATGTGGAAAAAATGGATAAAAAAGCAAGGCTATAGTATGGCAAAAATGTCAAAATATGACATGTCCCAAAAACAGCCTAAAGTCACTCTAAACCACATAAAATAGCCCTCCGAAACACGCCATCGCAAAGTAAGTTGGACAAAGAGCCCAAAACACCAAAATTCCTCATGTGGAAAAAATGACCGAAAAAGCAAGGCTATAGTATGGCAAAAATATCAAAAAATGACAAATCCCAAAAACAACTGAAAACCACTTTAAACTGCATTAAATAGCCTCCAAAAAATGCCATAGCAAAGAAAGTTGCAAAAGGTGCCCAAAACTTTTTTCATGTAAAAATGTCAAAATATGACATGTCCCAAAAACAGCTAAAAACCACTTCAAACGACATAAAATAGCCTTCCGAAACACGCCATAGCAAAGAAAGTTGTAGCCCAAATGACTGTATGACGTGTCCCAACAACAGCAACAGCCGAAAACAACATTGTATAGAATGTCAAAAGTGGTCATCTGAGATGCCACACTGTACTATGATGGTTTTGTGGTATTTACGGTCATTTTGATGACACGCTATACTATGACGTTTTTGGGTTATTTTTGACGACATATATTCTACGTTGTTTTCAGCTCTTTTTTTGACATGTCACGTCTGACATTGTTGGACATGCTTTACTATGTCACTTCATAAATGCCAAACATCATTGTGTACCATCAACGGGACAGCTGCAATGTGGAACTGAAAACATGTAGAACATTTAAAGAATTTAAATATGTCTTTATAAAAAACACATTGTTGGACATGAGCTGGCAGAACAGAGAGGGACATGGTAGCTGCAGCAGCTGTTGATTTTAACCAACAAATCCTTCAACTCCAAAGATGCAGCAGGATCAAGGACAAAAGTAATTTTGTTTTTTAAACTTGGTTTAGACGTCACAATATACTGTTACTTTTTATTTCAGTACGGTACCTTCAGGTGCTCTGTCCACGGTGAACCACAGCTTGAACCGGTCCGGATTATTGACTTGAATCTCTTCCAACTCTGGTCTCAACAGGATGTCTTTCTCCGTCTGTGACAGGAAGAACCGCGTTTAAGCGCTCTACGTTCCACCTTTATCTAGTACGAACCACTCCTTCCCAATTACACAGGAAAACAAATACGTTACAATAACACTGACTTCAAACACCGTTGCATCGTGGGATACGGGCTGATGAAACTTACCTGGTTAGCAAACAGTAGGTGACACACCGTCTGGTCCTGAGGATCCTTCATCACAGCTGTGATGAGCTGCAACATGGGAGTGATCCCTGAGAGGAGACAGAGCAGGACGTGTTCATGTCCTTCGCTTCAGACATGGATCCTTCAAAGTACACACAATACGGGGCAAAAAGTATGTGGACATCCGTGTACTACGGTTCCAACAGAAAACTCTTCAAGCCTTTGAAAACTTGGCTTAACTGTTTGGGTATTACTCCAGAATAAATATTATGACAAAAAAGCAATAATAATAGATTAAATAAAAACATGTTTAGTTAAAAGTTATTACAACGGTTAAAAAACTCAGCCGACCTGCTTCATTAAGACTGTGTGGGTGTGGTCGGATCAGATAAGACAGACCACACTAACCGCAGAAAACTGTAAACATTACTGCAAACTCTGCCAAGTCATAGGATAGCACGTCATAAAAGGTAAAAATGGAAAAAATAAAAACAAACAAAAAAGGCTAACAGAGTTATGTCATAAAAAAGTTTAGAAAAGAGTCAAAGGATATAGAATAATTATAAGTTAAAGAGTTATAAAAAGTTTTTTTTTAAGTCTTATATAGTATAATATCCTATAAAAATGTTTTCAGTCATAGCAAAAATTAAAAAATCATAGTACAGTATACCATAAAAAGTACAAAAAAGAATTAAAGTCATAGCATTGTATGCCATAAAACAGCGAAAAAAAGTATTGTTTGTAATGAAAATGTTTAAAAAAGTCAGTACAATATACCATTTTAAGTCACTACTTTTTGTCATATATGTTATTTTATCTTTTAATTTATGTTTTATTTTATTTTATGTTTTATTTGTTCTGTAGTTGTTTGTGGTCTAATTCTTTGTATTATTTTATACTGACAACATTGGGCCAAGCATATTTTAAAGTCACAGTATAATAAAAAAGTGTCAAAAATGTCTTTGTTTAGTATGTCAATAAAAAAGTGATCAAAAAACATCATAGCACAGTATATTATAAAGTGATTCACAGTATAGTATGTCATATACAGAGTCATCAAAGAAGCCAAAAAGTTTTAAAAAAAGTCACAGTGGATGGATTTCATTTTACGCTAAAGGGGCCACGCAAAGTTTTCCTGAGGGCCACCATTGGCCCCTGGGTCACACTGACAGAAAATAATTTCTGCCATCAATCATAACTAAACTGGAGGATCAGGATCAGGATCAGGATCAGGATCTGGATCTGGGTAGTTCACAGCTTCTGCTTTACAATCTCCAAAGTGAAAAACTATTACAAATGAGTCTAGAAGTTTCCGTACCTGTCCCTCCAGCGATCATGCCGACATGTTTGGCTGTCGTGGTCTCAGCTGGGGACTTTTTATCTGGTTGAATTGCAAAAACGCCTGTGGAGGGAAAGTTGCAGCATCAGATCAGGCAGCTGAAAGTCGGTTAGGAACGTTGTCTCTCCTCACGCCGTTTACTCGGACATCTGCTGCTTACCTTTGCCTTTGTAAACGAGAAGACCGCTGGGTCCTCTGAAGTCAATAGTGTCGTTGATCCTGAGGCTCTCCAAGTACTGACTCATCTTCCCCCCCTCGGGGAATTTAGGATGGACATCTTTAAAGTAAATCTGGCAACAGGAGGAACTAGTTTAGGAAAGTAAATGGAAATTCATACATACACAGAGAAAAACTGTTAAGGCCCTACCTTCACCACCAGGTCCACAAAACCTTTGTCATCATCACTGGACACCGGCGTGTACGGACGAACGACCAGCTTCCCGTCTATTCTCGCAGACAAATAGATATGCTGCCCTGAAGCAGAAACACGCAACAATGAGTGCCTCACTTTAACAACAACAATAATAATAATAATTATCATTATTATTATCATCAAAAGAAGAAGTAAAAAATCAGCTGTCTTTGGGCATGTTACTGTTTTTTTTCGTCTCCTCGCAGATATTTATTTTCTTCCACTGAACAAAGGCAGCTCTCTGCATCATCTCATTACCTCATCTTTGTTTGTGCAATAAATTCTTGTCTTAAGTAGTTTTGTTCTTGTACAGGTATCTATATGACACCGCACTTCGAGTTCATAGTGTCCAATACAGTTATAATTAAAATAGTGGTCGACCGATATTTCTTTTTCAAGGCCGATACTGATGATAAGCACTTAAGAAGACCAATAACCAATTATTTGGAACCGATATGCATTTAAAATTAAAATGAAAATATTTCTGTCAAAATATAAAATTTGGAAGATGCATTGCAAACTGCCTTCCCTTGTGTTGGTTGAGCATATAATAATAATAATAATAATAATAATAATAATAATAATAATAATAATAATAACAACAATAATAATATAAATATGAATAATGCATAACTGTTATAATGAATAAATAAATAATAAAATCTAAGTTATATAATATTATTTATATTTATAATATAAATAATAATATCAACAATAATTTGCTTTCTTTTATTAATTAATTTGATCAATGATTAAAATAAAATGCAAATTCAGATAGTCAGTAAAATGCCAAATATTGTCCTGATAATTGGCCAGGTCAACAATCAGTCGACGCTTATTTTGGAAGGAGAGTACATAAAACAGGAGCCAAAATGACAGTCTCATAATGACTGTGCTGTGTGTGTGTGTGTGTGTGTGTGTGTGTGTGTGTGTGAGCAGATACTAACCGACAGGGAGGCCGAGGATGTGTTCAGGGGAAGGCAGGGCAAAGCGGAACTTCCTTGTGTCATGGCTGACAATCTGCACACAAAAAAAATAGATAATATCTTAAAAAAAACACCAAAAACAAAAAAAGTTGCATGAAAAAAAAACATCACAGAGCAACAGTGGTGCTTGAACGCACCTGCTGCGTTTGTAAAGAGACAACTGTGTGCACCTGTTATATCTGCAAATAAAGAGTTACCTGTTTGTCCAGCAGCCGCAGCGCATATTTAACGTTGGGGTCCTCTAAGGTGAGCGCAGGTCGCTTCTTTGAGAAGAAAAGTCTGAAGATCAGGTTGATGATGCTGTCAAAGCCGCCTCGGATAAGCTGCGACAAGAAGGTCAAAATGACTCAGACCACCACCTGCTAGCATTAGCTACCAACTGTCTGAGACCTCTGCGGGGCGTTGTCTCACTAAAGTCAAACCTTTTTTGTTAAATCCATAACAGGAGAAATGAGTCATGGGCATTCCTGTGGGCAGAGGCCGAGGCAGCTCAGAGCTCAGCTGGGTTGCACTGTTTGCTAATGTGAGCCTGACCTAACGCAGCACGGTTTACTAACATTAAATAAAAAAATGGCTACTTTTCACAAATGTATACTTACGCCGATGATGTAGGACAGCATTTTCAGTCAGATCTGGTCACTGAAAGGTTGTTTTTGACGCAGAAAGCAGCAGCACCGGAGGAGTTCACTGCAAGCTGTCACGGTAGCGGGCGTGACATGACAGCCGTCAAGCTAGCTGTGGCTAACACACACATCCGGTCATGATTTTTCAAAATAAAAGAATTGCGTCAAAAAATAAAGCGTCTTTTTGTAAATTATAGCCAGAAAAGCAGTAATAGCAATACAGTTACTTAGTTGAATAAATTATATATGCTTTCTGTTTGTTTATTCACCATCAAACAACTCGGTTTTTATATTTTTTCTCACACAGGAAATGTGACTTCCGGTATGTAACGGCTAACATCTGCTGCCTTGACGACGCAGAAGCTTAAACGTCACTTCCACATGGCAAACGTAGACTTTCAGAACAAAGTTCTACAGTAAACAAAAATATTCCGTGTGGACTTATAGAATAAAAGTCCACATTTAACAGTCGGCACAGAAATGAGTGCATTAGGAGTTTATCAGGAGGATTTATTCATTTATCTATTTTATTCATTTATTTTTTAATCTTGAAATGCTCCTCAATAATTTCGTTTTTTAAACTTTGTTTTAAAATGACTAATAAATCTACCTTCTGCTTTTAAGTTTTGAGCATTATGAGTATGTTAAAAATGACATCTCACATTGGCAAAACTATCAGTACATAAACAGCTGTTTTATATTTTTTTGCATGTGTGTTTAAAATATTTGAAGCCAAAATTTGCCATGTCGTAGATTTAAACAATGTAATGTTTTTGAGACACAAAAGACATTGAAATCAGTGCCTCTTTTTCACAAAAGTTTAAATCAGACCAAAATATTTGATTCTCAAATAAACTTATATAGTCATAGACATACTTTACCCTTTATTACTTACTCCCACTGTCCCACTGACAAGACAGTTGTAAAAAAAAAAAAAGTTTTTTGGGGGCCCCCCTGATATAACATCATACTTTGCAGCCAAATTGTATTCAAACCCACAGAACTTTAATAAATTATGTTCCTGTCGTACCAAACATGCCAGGCTAATTTGTTTCTTTTGGTCATTTAAATGGAAAGCTGTAGCCACAAAAACATCTTGGGTTTAAAATTTTCTCTCAGTGCAAACTAAACACAATGTAACTTCAAAGAAGAAGCTGATAAAATTTTTGTTATGAGGTTTAAGGACATAATTTACTGATGAGCCATCAGGCCCTTACAACCCAAATCTACAAATCTACAATCTCATGATGCTTCCTGTCAAGTTCACTCTCAGCTGAGCTTCACATCGATGTGACATCATGCATTTGGTAGGAGGACAAACTCCTGTCCCCGTTTTCTGGCTCCGGCAGACATCAGTGAATATTCACTAATAGAAATTGATCTGTGCCCAGAGCAAAATGGAAAACATAATCTGTTTTTTTCTCATTACTGTGCTCATACGCTGTGCTGTGCTGCTCTGCGTCCTTTAGATGGCAGTAGTGATCTTGTTAACAGGCTGGTGTGGATGATTAAAAGTGATTTCAAAGTGTTTGGAGGCAAACATCATCATTAAAAGTGGAATTTGTCACACAGGCACTTTTCTTTTGGATGTGACAGGAGTTTCACGCAGGAGCAGTTAATCACACTTCTTCTGCCAATCAATACCAACACTAGAGTGAAAGTAATAAAGGTTGATTTTGTTATTAAAGCGACTATTAGAGGCAGCTATGGCAGGTTTTCTGCTTAAATGAACACAAAACTGAAAACATTGCCTGACCTAGTACATTCAGGGCCTTACGGAAGCCCCCCCATCCCAAAAATACTATTATTTTTTACTTTTTTTTAGTAGTGATTACTTAAAATGACAAGAGTTTATGAGAAATCAACAGAAATAAACAACTTAACTGCACAGAGGCTGTGTCCTCGCCGCAGAGACCGCAGGTTCGAATTCGACCTGCAACCCTTTGCTGCATGTTGTCCCCTCTCTGTCCCCCTTTCATGCTTAATCTGTCCTATAAAAGAAAAAGCAAGAGGCCAAAACAATCTTTAAAATAACAATAATAATGATGATGAAGATGATAATAATAATATTGAAAACATTACTAATAAATAAATTAATAAACAACTTAGCTAACAAAAAATGACAATAAATAACAGACGATGTTTTCTTCTTGTTTTTATGCCGCCTGACTGAAAATATGACATGATAAGCTTCTGTATCAACAGGAAATAAAACATTTTTATTGATCATTTGTGTATATGAAGTTATATAACAACAGTCAGAAAACTCCACAGAGTGAATCACTACACAAAGTGAAACAAAACTGTAAAACACCTCGTCAAAAATGAAGGTATACACAGCAAATATAACTGTCGGCGGCTCGCCGTCACCGCGAGCGATATGGCAGGAAAAAACACCCCAAACAGTTCTACAAGATTACAGAGAAAATTTTCCACACACAAAATACTCAAGCAGGCAGTTGATATACACAAAGGCAACTAGGATCTTTCTACAGCATCAGATTCTAATACTTTACACAGCTTTGTTTTTGAAAGGTCAGCGTGGCTTTTTTTCAACAGCGCCACTGGAGAGAATCTGGAGTTCCTTGTCACACAGAGAGCTTGATCATTTTTACAAGAGGAGAATTTCGATTATGCATGCATACTTTGGTAGGAAATCGCAGTAAGAGGAGCATTGCGTTGCGCTGCAGGTAATGGCTTTGTGGTTCAGGGCTCAAACACATTTTTTACCAATGCATTTCCACGACTTCTAGGCAAATTTTAAAGACCACATATTGTCTAAAACCATCATTGGTTCTTTATCTTTACTATATAATAGTTATTTTTTATAATAAAAAAAATGAATTCAGAACTGAATATTTAAATATAACTTAGAGACTATTTCTATTTATTCCATCACCAATTTTTCAAGAAAATATGTCTACAATTTTTGGCCACTTATTTCTGCTTTTTTGGGAGCAATTTTTACAGAAAAAGAACCTTTTTTTAAAAAAGTTTTTAGTGATTTTATTACATTTTTATTATTTTATTTAAAATGAAAAAATGCTTTTTTAAAAGTTTTTTAGTGATTTTATTTTTAAAGAAAATATACGTTTTTCCTTTAAAAAATTTGAAGTGATTTTTTTAAGAAAACATGCCTTCCAAACCTGCGGGCATGATTTCTTTAAACATCACTTAAAATGATTTTATCATCAGCCATTTAACACAGCCAGAAACTGTAACAGAAATTATCGTTGGATTTTCGCAATTCTGGCGGCCCTTGAATACATCGTGTTGTTATACAGCTTTATGAATCAAATTTCCATGACATCTCAGACTTTTCCAAAACTTTTCCAGGTTTTTCATGACCATGTGAACACTGGTGTTTTTTTCCCACACACCCTGCAAATCCAATCTGCAATGCTGCCTCTTACTGAATTTCATCTATACATTTAAATTCAGATTTTTCTGTCAGCTTCAATCAGATAATTCTGTTCGTACAACCTTTTTGCTTAAATATCAAATTGTTTGGGCCATTTTTGCCTTTAACTTTTAATCCTTTTTTTTTCATTTAAATCTGAAGCTGTACTGGAATTCATGAATCTACATATGTAAAACATGTCAAATAAAATAATCCCTTGGAGGGATTCGAAGTGCAGCTGTATTAAAGTATATTCAGTGATTTTGTAATGCAGACAAGGGAGATTTTACCACAAAGGGTTATGAAATAAATTCCTAATAGTTCAAAAAATATAAATAAAAGGGATATTTTTTTGTCTTTTACAACAAAAAGTGCAAAGTACATCTAATCTCACGATTAATCTACACCAACACGGTCCATACTGTACATTCAGAGTTTTCATCTCAAATATAAAAGGGGTCTTTTAAATCAACAGGGTAGTTAACAGATAAAAAAAAATGAAATAATGAGGATGGAATATAGTATATGGATGATAGAGTGAAATCTGCGTATTCATGTCACTTTATATTTATTCTAGATATACATTTTTTGACACGATTATGTAAATATATACATGGCATTTTAAGGGGATATTTAAATGTAGAATCTCGTTTGGTATTTAACTAATACTCCCTGAAACGTCTGATGCTGGAACTGTGTGCAAGAAGAGAAAAAACCTGCGAAAAGGGAGGGAACCCTAAACAGAGGTCGGCAAGCTCGGACCTGTAATCTACGTGTGCTGTGTCCTAACCATTTCACTGGAAAGGAGAAACATCTCTCTGGACTGGAATCATCCTCAAGGGTTAGAATCTGTTGTTTTTTTCTCGGGCAACACCACCCACGGTAACACTATGGGATGAACATACAAGTATTGCACAGTGCTCAACAAAATGCTGTGTGAAGCAACTCGCTCAGGAAAACGTCTTTCCGGCCTTTTTTTCTCACCACGCGCACTCTCGT
Source organism: Plectropomus leopardus (assembly GCF_026936395.1). Classification (NCBI taxonomy): domain Eukaryota; kingdom Metazoa; phylum Chordata; class Actinopteri; order Perciformes; family Serranidae; genus Plectropomus; species Plectropomus leopardus. The sequence goes on from NC_142197.1 coordinate 6,077,747, forward strand.
CCTCTCTTTCTTTCTTTGCGTGTAGAAGGGAAAATGGCATTTAACGCTACGACATCACTACAGAACAAACTGGTTTCGCTACCTACTGATAAGTCTACATCTCTAAGCACACACGGCAGTCACAGTGATACACAAAGCAGTCCTCAGAGACTCCTATGGAATGACAAGTAGCTTTTTCATAATAGTGCTATCAACTACACAATAACATTGAAAACATTTAGAAAGTCCTCCTGAAGTTCGAGTATATGCAAGAGGTTCCTCCAAGATAAGAGACTTCATGGTTTTCATGGATTAAAACTGATTCCTTTGCTAATTGGACCCGTAGTAAAGGACATGATGGACTAAATAGCCTACGCAGACCATTAACTTTACGGTTATTTCGCATTCTCTTGGTGTAATCCGGTGCCAACAAGAAAATAAAACTGATGTGTTGGCTAAAACGTGATTTGTCATCATTGCTTTCTTTATTTTTTAAGCCGATCAAACAGGCGGATTTCTAATCCCCCTGCAGGTGTCCTGAAATAAAGCCCAACAATCGTCCAAAGAATTGTTCCTAAAGAAGTAAACAAGCTAATTCAAAGACATCCAGTGCAAAACAGCAGCCACATAAAAGTTAAAATTGGCAGTAAAACATGGCTAGCTCTATTGTCACTGTGAGAAGGCAACGCAAAGCAAAGACTGCGATTCAGGGCACCATTGCAGCCAAAGACATTGTTCCCAATAAACCAAAAGCTACAACCACTAGCAAGTGGGAGTGTGCATGAAGAGAGGGTCTTTACACAAGTCACCTCTGGAAAATGGCAGTGTTTAGAAACTCGCTTCGCCTCCGTCAATATATTCACATACATTGACCAAAAGTTTACTCTCCTCTGATTGAAGGCAAGGGGATCGTTTCAGAAGAGACAGCCCCTGGTGTCAGTAGATCTCCCACCCCAATGTCCCAGCCTTTAGTAAAGATTGTAAAAAAAATCATGCAGTTTACGAAAAATAGTCAAGACGCTGAATTGCTCTAAAAATAGTCCTCTTAAAACCAGAGTCACGACTCTTTTTTTTTTCTTTTTTCTTTTTTTAAACTCCCTTTCAAAGATCGGACCCCGGCCTAAATGCGAGATACTTCCAACAACGACAAGGCTGTTCAAAGTAAACAAAATATCGAGCTTAAGGACACAATGGCTACAGCTTGGTGCTTTTTTTTCACATGGGGTCTGTTTTGGAAGGGTTGAGAAATGAGTCTTGGTTTTCGGAGGCAATATTTTCTGGGTTTTCTTGGAAAAGGAAAAATGAGCCAGCATAAGTGAACAATGGCCTTTTAAACGAGGACCTATTTCACTTAAACTGCAAAACATGAAGAAAAAAAAAAAAGCGAACTGGTTTGCATTAACTATTGTTTCTGGTAACAGTGTGCATCAAGCTAAACACATAGGTCCTCTGATTGAGAAACAAGTACAAAAAGTCGTAAGAAATCATGTGCTTGTATAATTCCAGCAGCATAATTTTACCCTCAGAACCATAGTAGTTAATGGCCTTGTGTTTTGGAGTTTTGTGTGTATATATATTCATCTGTCTTTTCTGTGATGATCCTTTGCTGAACTTAAAGCCAGACATCGTCCTTTACAATGTGAATATATTTCCACTAGTGTCTTGCAGGTTGGAATTTTTTTTTAAATATCTGGAATGCAATAAGGTAATAAGGTAGAATTTTTAAATCCTGGGATATATAATATTGGCTTTCCTCTATATCTGCATTTACATAATTTAAAATAGAACATCTTATTAAAAACATCAAGATATACACAGATTAGGAAACGGGTAACAACATACAAACACATAAACTAGAAATCATTTTTGTCTGCATACTTATATATACAACTGGTACAATAAATTCTTTCAGTCATGCGCTATCTATACAGATCATATTGCTTAAAAGAAGGGGGCATTTGGTCGGGGCGGTTAAGGGCACGGAGATGGAAAAACAAGAAATCAGAGAGGAACAAAACAAACAGCGAGAAAAATAGAGAACCTGAAAAAAAAAAAAAAAAAAAGCCGAGATGTCGCAGGAAATTTGAACAATTAGGACTGTTTGTGATATCAGGAGGTAAAGCTGGGGAAGGTAAGGGGGCGGGGGGGTAACATGGATGGACCCATATATCACTGAGGTATTTACACATACTGGCTAAAGAGTACTACAAGGCAGGTGCTGAAAGGGCCCTGCCTATTTCTTGGTGGAGAGCTGAGCGTCCACCTCTTCCTCGGGCTTCAGCACGTGCCACTGGGCGATGGGTCTCCTTGGGTTGGCCAGCATGTCGGACCAGTGGCGCAGCTCCGTCCCTGAGCTGTTGAGGCCCACAAAGACCTTGCCGATGGCATCGTTCTTGCCGATCTTGTCATAGTCCAGAACAGTTATAACAACTTGCACTTTCTGTGAAGGGGAAGAGCGGGAGAGATGAGGGATCGTATACATAAATCACGGTGTCATCAGCATATAGGTGGTTAATGTTTATCTCCAAAAAAAGCCAGGTTTCCTTTAGTCAAACAATAAAAATCCACCATGTTGAGTTGGTGTCTGCTGAAAATAAGGTGTGATAAGTAGAGAGCTCAGAAATGCACTTTCTAGTGAGATTGGTCTTAATTTTATTGTTTGATTTTTGGCATATTTAACTAGTTGTTTTTAACTGCCCGTCTTGTTTTTATTTTGTATTTTATCTTGTTTATTTGACTGTCTCTTTCTCTTTTAATGTTTTGAGGCACTTAAGAATTCTTGCTTAGAGAAGTGCTCTATCATCTTGTGTTGACAAAAATATTGGTTTATCAACACATTTAAATTCTGAATATTTGAAACTGTTTTACTACTCATTTTCACAGTATCACAACACTGATATCAGCTGCGCTTTCTCATCCTCTCCTCTTGTTAATGTTAACTACAACACAATAGACGTTCTGAGTTCCCTTACACAATTAATATGATCTGATAATGTATTGTGTCTTTTGTTCTTTTAGCTCATAGTTGTTGTTTATTCTGCATTGTATTTCCAACAGATCACTTTTTAATCAGTGTTTGTCAAGTTTTATTTGGTGAAGTTCTTGAGGCTGGGCTAATGCAAGCAGCTGCTGTTTAAGACTGAAAACCAACCAACAACACAAAGCCCTGTGCAGATGAGAAATTTCCCAAGAAAGATTTTTTTTTAAATCCAAATGAACCAAGAACCAATGTTGGGACTCAACAGGTTGGGTTAGGCTTGCACAAATATATACAAATAATTTTCAGACTGGGGTTGGTTTTGGCTTAAAAATAGCCTAAATATGACCGACTGACTGTCTGTTCTGGGCTACTTTTTGTTCAGTGTTGGTGTTACACGAATGGAGGAACGTTAAACAAACTGTCATCACTGAATGTTTCCAAAAGCTCAGTGTACTTGTCTGGGACGTTCAGACCAATCCAACTAGCAGCAGGCGGGAACAAAAACATTGGTGTTGTTCGGAGAACCATTGAATAGTGGAGGATAATGTTGAGGCCAACGACAGTGGATGCTATCAGCTTCCTCCACGATAACTCCAAATAAACTCTCATTAAGATAACACCATTAAATTTCAAGAGGAGTTCAGATTTTGTTATTTAAAGCTGCTGATGACAGTGCGTAATGTGTGTGCATGTGTGACGTGTGTGTCTTTTGATGATCGTTTAAAGAACTGTGATATGTGTAATCACAGTATACAGGAAAGCTGTAACCACGGTAACAACAACAGTGTGACAAGGTCAAACTCAGCTATTCAGTAACTTTATATTAACTGCGTTGAGCTCCAGCCAGATTTGGAAGGAAACGTGTGGCCCGAGATGCAGCCCAACACTGCTGAGCACAATATGACCCATCAGTTATTGTAGAGTAGAAAAACAAAATGTTTGCATTTATGCATTGAGCTATCTGGAACAGTTTCTGGTTGATATTATTACAGTAATACAGAGAACGAGGTGCTCCTTCAGACATTAATGTTGATTAACAGTAAGTGACACTCCAGACCGGGCCTCGGTTATTTCCAGAGCCAAACACAGCAGAATGTCTGATTACTCAGAGGTCTAAGACTCAGACTCGGCATGTGTTTATTCAGAGGGACACTGCAGAGAGGAGTGACCTGGACATCAATCTCTGGCAGAGAATATGAATTAGTGCACAAAGAGCCCTGATTAAGTTTCGATCCACTGGCACACGGAGACGAGGATACTGCCACCTGCATGAGCTCAGAGCCGCTGTTGTTAAAGAGCATGCCTAATACGCCATGTAATGAAATACTGAGGAAGGTTCCCAGATGGCTGGTTGGGGTTAGTTAGTCTTTAAAGGGACAGTTCACCTTCAAATTGCTAATTGAATAACAGCTTTCTTTGACTGGAGATTAGCAGGCTCTTTTGTTAATAATCACCAACCAGTCAGTATTGCTTTATTGATTTTGTTGTCCTTGCTGTGGTTGATTTACCAATAACACTCACATTACAGACCATCATTCAATTCATCAACAGCTCAACATTTAAGGAAATAAGCCTGTTAGATATATATCTTCTTCTTCTTCTTCTAGAGGGAAATGTATAGCTTGAATTTAATTTAATGTCATGAAAAGCAATTTATCCATCTGCCTAACACCTCTTTGTTGTGGGTTGCCAATCAGACTGCACACGTTAAAGTATGTAGTCCCTGTAAATGCTTGATGATATAAAACCTGGCAGTCTTACTGTGGCGATAAGAGTCTGCATGAAGTCAGTGTACCTAGTGAATTTATTTTATGTTAGTCTGAAACTTAAAGGGATTCTCCACCTGCAAAATAATCATTTGCATATCAATTACTAACCCAGTTTCTCCTTAAATAAAAAAAAAATCTCACATTCCTCCATGGTGGGAGAATCCAAAAAAGGACATTCTTGATGAATTAAGGTAAATAAAACAAAACTTTATTAAAACATCCGCTTACAAACTTTCACAAAACTCATGCAGTATAATCCAAGTCTTATTTATCCAGCCGTATGCTCTGTACTCCTCAGACACATGCATTTTTGCAAAAACATTACAATTTAAAACACATCAGTACAAACAGTCTCGTGTACAGTTGAGTAGCGTGCCTGTGCACATACATGTGTTTAAACTTTGCTTTAGCAGAGCTCAAACACAGTAGCATGCACAGGCGTGCTACTCGTAGGTGGAAGGGCTTCAAATAGTAAGGTTTTAGCAAAAATGCATGTTTGAAAAGAGCATACGAATGGATAAATGGAACTTGCGTTATACTGCTGGAGTTGTGTGAGAGTTTGTTAACAGATGTTTTGATATAGTTTTGCTGTTATTATTAAAGACGGGCCCCTATGATTTCAATTCATAAAGACTAGTTGTCTTTTGGGAGTCCTTGATCACTGTAAAGGTACGCCAGAAAAATAAAGATTTTTTTCTCATGAATTAAACACAACATGCAGTGAGTAAGCCATATACATATGCTCTTTGGTGTGAAGTACTCTTTGAACTCTATTTTTTAAAATTTTTTCTAAATTACATTAAAAGAATAATTTGTTTTCAACCTTTCGGTGTTTGGTGTATCATGGGCTACAGTTTTATTAAGTGTATTTTACAGATGATCTAATAACTGATGTGAATGAATGAAAGACCTAATACCAGGAGAGACGTTTCACAGCCTATATTTGCTGTTTAGAGGGAAAAGTGATCATATAAGATAGATACAATCTAAAATAAATGAATCTAAATTTTGTCACTTAGTGCTGTAAAGCTTATATAATAACGACTGAAACTACCTTAGTCACATTTCATGTTTTAAATGCCGTTCAATACACCTAATCAATGACAAATTTTTGATTAAATCAGTGCCGCTAATAATTGTTTAACGTGGCTCTTAATGATGAGATAAGAATGTAAATCTAGCCAACATATTGGCATCAGCAGCACTAAATAAGAGCTTGATTTGGAGGGGGTTGATTGGGATCAGCACAGTTTAAATTGAATTTGAGGCTCATGGACCCAAACCCGTGATTTGTGAGCTGTGACAGGCTTAATCAATTTGACTCAATTACTGTCTTGCCTGAAGAGATGATGTTCATTGCTATTCCTTTCTGGCACTGTTTGTGCATCCTTCACTCTTCATAATGATCTGCAAAAATACTCGTGCTTTACTTCTTCTTTGACTTGAATATACTGCTGCGCTTAAATTACTGTAAGACATGCAACTGAGATTTGCACTACAGGCAATAAGAAGCGCACAGAATAACATCCACAGAGGAGCCGGCTTGTCAAATTACGAAACCAAGGCTGATTTAAACTGAAGTGCCTTTGATTAAACTGTTATGATGAAAAGCCTCTAAAGTGATTATTTGGTAAATGAGCTTCCACTTATCAATTGTTTCTATGCAAACAAACGCTTCTCACAGTACAATTTGTCTAGTATCTCACATTATTGTTTGATAGTGGATATTTTATAGTGTTGTGTGAATGGATGAGTTTGTACCTGGATTTGTTCAAACGGGACTTCAAAGCTAAAGGACTCGTTGTAGTAAGGGTTGAGGGTGTTCTTCTTGATTGTCGTCTTCTTCTTCTTCAGTCTCTTGCCGTTTTGCATCAGGTGGATCTTCACATATGGATCTAGAGAGAAAAAAATGAAGAATATGATTTTATATAAATTTTTAGCTGTGACCTGCAGCTTTATAGGTCGCTCTGTTGGTCGGTGGGCGCACAAAATTTCTCCACCCTTTGGCAGCCACAGTTTCTGCCCTCGCAAGCTGAAATTTGGCATGAAGGTCGTGTGTGTGTGTGTGTGTGTGTGTGTGTGTGTGTGTGAAAGAATAAGATATACTGAATGTTTATAGAAAATCTATAGAATATACAACATAAAGAATACACTACAAGACACTTTAATATACTAAGATAAAAATACAAAGCAAATACTAAAAAAATATACTTTAAAAATAACATAAAAGAGTGTGCAGACCCCAAACCCCAAATTTATAGAGTACATAGAGTAGCTTTCACTATTTCAGTGTGTTTTTAAGTTATTAAAAAGTCAGTTAATCACTTTTTTCATACATTGAATTTAGTTTGAAGTTTTAAGCCTGTTTTTGGCAAAAATTAGGATTAGCATTATCTCAGATAACTATTAACTATAAATGCATTGAAAAAAAAAAAGCTAGCGGATGGAGTTAGAGATCTCAACCTTCTCGTCCAAATATGGACACTTCTGGCTCCCAAAATCCAAGATGGCAAAGGCCAAAATGCCAAACTCAAGGTTTCAAAACTGAAGTCCAAAGACCAGTGGGAGATGCCATGGTTTCTACAGCCATCATGTTTCAGTTCAGCTTTTGGTTTATCAGAGGTTTTTAAACTAAAACAATGAGGTGGATGATGTAAAACCTCTGTAGAGCCGAGGGGAACTGCAGTCAGGTGATAGTCCTAAAATGTGTCCATTGTAGTTAATATAAAAAATTGACTGTAGCAGCTTCACACAAACGTTACAAACTACACTACCGACATCTTCAATAGAGTAACAAGTGGTGGGCAGCGGTTATAAATAAAGCATGGCCATGAGAGTGTGTGTGTTTACATCACTCGGCTGACCTTCCCAACTCAAGAACCTCATTTCCTTCTGTCCGAACGCCCTCTCAAGTGGCATCCAAGCGGCCTGCTTCATCCGTCCTCATCCACTCTTTGGCAATCAGGTGGATTGTGTGACGGGAAACAGCAAACCGCTCGTTGCTTTTGTCTATGGTGTGACGCTACTCCTCCTGTTTGTTTACATACTCTAAATTGTCATGAAAAGTAAATTGGAGACGAGAAGAGTTGACGTCTTTGTTTGGGCTCAGAGGGAAAACTGACGCGAGGGTGGGCAGCAATCAGCTCTTCATGTTGTGAAAGAAATACCAGTTTTTGGGCTTTAATTGGACCATTATAGGGACGAGGTGAGGCTGTTCAGTTCGCACAAAGACATCCTAATCAGTTCAAAATATGGGCAGCTGAAGAATGTAATAAGTTCTGCTGTAATTTTCAGAGGCATAAAAAAGATCCAAAAGAAAAATGAGGATTCAATAATTATTGTGGTTTAAAGAATACGCAGTCTTCCTATTTCACCACAATTTTCCTGTCTTAATACAAGCTATTGCTGAAGTCAGTTGGTCTTTATTAATTTAGAAAGTTACAAATGTACAATGTTACGCATCTGTTACACAATACAGAGGAGGAAAAGACATTATTTAACTGTTGATCAGAGCAAATAAAAACCTTACGAGAAATGTCGACTTCATGCAGTGCTCTGATTTGTTCATGTACAAGAGAAACCAGATTTCTGTAGCCGAGGTAATAATAAAGTAGATATCTTGGCCGCATATGGGTCATTGGGATTTATATTAGCGCACATATAAACATGAATGAAGTATGTAACAGTCCACTGTCTCTTGTCTGCACGACAGCCATGGAGCACGGCAGAGTCGGCGTGGTCCAGCCCCAACGCGAGCCCTCTGACTCTGGCTGCGTTCGTAAATCCAATCTGACGCTCAGCGCTAAAATGAGACAGCTCTCAGCAGCCACGGAGCGCTCTATTTCTCCATGAATTAACGAACTGTTAACTTCATTACACAATAACGCCGTTGGACGCTTTGCTGCTTGAATTTTCGGTTGGCTTTATCTATATGACGTGATATGGTTCGGGAATAACCACGGCCAAATCCAGCCACCTTCAGGTCACTGAAAAAACTCAAATGACAATATTTCATGAGGCTAATGTCTGACAATTTTTAATGCTTCTTCTTTGCATGTAAGAACCTAAATGACATATTAATAAAGCTTTTGGTGATTTGGGTTACTAATAAATGCTCTATAACCTTTGTGGTCGTATGGGTTGGAGGACTTGTTTTTGTTGTGTATCAGCTTCCACTCATCCCCACTGCAGATCAGTGGCTTTCTACAATTGCTTCTTGCAAATTTATTCTCATTAACATTCAATACTGCAAAAACAGACTTCTCTCACTATAAATAAATCAATACAGATGAAAATAAACAAACACATGAAACAGAGTGACATTTGCAGTGTGGAAATGTCGACCAGATTGTTGCAAATTCTGGTTCTGCGTGTCAAAATTGCATAATGACGCTAAATGATCTCTGATCTCGGCTCACAATCACGACGACTATACACGCTATAGGGGAGGATTTATTGAATCCACTCTGTGTCATTTATCATTTACGACAACACGCTGCTTGAGAAAGACAAAAACAAATAACCGCAATAATCTCAGAGATGCTAATGAGGTAGTCCCTCGCCCGAGGCTAACAACATCCCCCCTAACTACTGAACCTCAGAGCTGTGCATCAGAATGAGTAAGGAGTACGACTTTGGATCAGCGCTTATAATTAGTTGTTGAAACACTGCTTGCTCTGATAATCTGGTTTTATCTCTGGATCCCATGTGCACAAAGTCTTTATAGCGTTTCATGTTTTTTGATGTGTGGGCGACACTGGAAAGTATCTCTGTTTTTAGCTGGAACATTGTGGGGTTTCTAGCAAATACTGAACAAGCTTAGCTCCCTTAATCTTTTATCCAATTTGGGGGGATAAGGACCTGATTGCAGACTTGCGGGCTCGACCACGGCGGCTGACATGAATATATAGAGAAAAGCACACAAACAGAGTAAGAGGGAGAAAAGCAGGGAGAATAAATAGATGACAGAGACATGAGTGAAAAGGTAACAGGCTCCTAATAGAGTGGGTGGCCATTATTACTCTCCTGCTGAGAAGAGCTGGAGTGCTGGGATGAGAAAAACACTGGATGAGGGTTTTGTGTTCGTGTTATCATAATAAATCCAACAGTATCTAAATCAGGAATCTCTCCAGCCTCGACTAGATGGTTTCAAACAGCAGTGTGAACTCCTTATGCACTGCTTTTATCCATCAAATCAGTGTCTCAGAGTCAAAATTTACACGACAAAGCTTTAAAGTTTGGAAATTTGGTCAACTTTAGTTAAAATCTTACAGTTGTCAGTGTTATAACGCAGAGTTTTCTGCACTGAACTCGCACAATCAGTTGCCATTACTGTCACATTTAACCGCCCTTGGATTATGTGCATGAATGGAGTTTCTGCAGGTTTTCTTTGTTTGATCAGCCACAGGGCGGCTTTCATCACTCATAGAAACTGCTCTCTTCTTTTTTTTCCTGCTCATTTCAAACTGATCTAAGCGTAGGCAGACCTCGTTCTCATCTAGTTCACAAAGGTCTGATGAAAGTCAAGCACAAAAGCTGAGAAATGGTAAAGGGCAATAAGGGTCTAGACAAAGGACCTGTGAGATTTCTGCTTGCTGAATTAGGGGGAAAAAAGACAATTTTAGAGGACCAGGAATAGCAGTCACATTTTATGTCGTTTTTACGCTTAACCGGCCCAATCAGTTACTGTTGCTGCCTATCAAGCTTCCCATTCTCACACGACACATATGCAGTTTACAAGGATAACAGTGGCATTTTTGAAACAATGGGTCCTCGATTTCAGACAGATGAAGACAATAGCAGGCTTCTCATTTACAGCCAACAACTATTGATTTCACTGACTACAATGACAACCATCGCTGACAGATATATTTAGCTATATAAAGCTATATCTAGTTATTATTAGCATCCTGAGATAAAGACTCCATCTCTAACTGATTCATGTTTTCTAATGTAATGTAATTTTATTTAGGCAGAGGCACTGCACAATAAAACGTTAACCTTATATAAAACAAGGATGCATTGTTCCAGGTTTTAGCAAAATTGCTATTTTCCACCCGTAGTCCCTGGGCAGGTGGAACAATCAATTAATGACAGAATTTGATGTAAATAAAGTGCAAAACACCACGTCAACATTATCATCACTATATCACACGCCTAGTCACGATAATTCACAAATTTGTGCAAAACTGCAGCAAAAAAATGTATCAGGGCAGTCATTCCCAGATCCTAAAACACACTACTGCCACCGGCTGGTGCAGAGAGTTATTTCCACTTATGCAGGTGCAGAAGGCAAATGCTGACTGTCTGTTAGATGTAGTCTTTGCAGTGAGGCGACCCAACATGCTATAGGGGTTTGCTATAGATACAATTTAAACAAAAACAGACTGACGTACAAATTAATTCCTTGTACTGGGTATGCTTCTTGAAAGTTTGAGACTCAAATCATCAGTCGGAGACCTCTCAATCAACCGAGATTGCCTCTTCTGCAGTGTACTTCTTATGATGATTTGGGCCCCTGATTTTACTGCAGAGTGACAGCTCTTGACTTTCACGGTACATTTTAGTACAAGGAGCTGCGGACATGCAGGCAGCGACACAGAGGAGAGACGAGGAGAGACGTTCTGCTTAGAAGTGATGAGATTACAGCTCACAGCGAGTTAATACGCTGCTTTCTCTGGATTTTGTTTCAGATCTAGTGTCAGCAGAAAATGTTGTTGCACGTTTACAACCAGTTGTTAGCGCCATTAGCTTGGTTACTATATGACTATATGAATGCCGCTGTCACACTCAACATCCCACAGAGCCTGTTCAAACTTTAAAACTCTGTATGGGAAACAAAACGAATTTCCAAACATTCGTATTGAACAGCCAAATCAGATTCAAATGTCATAATTCTGTGTCAAGCACAGCACTAACTTTTGCGTTTTCTTCCTTTTTTTTTAAGAGACACCACTCTTCCAACTTTAAGCATGGATGTATAAAAAGAACTGGATACAGCATGAATGCAGGGTCCTGTTCAGTCCTATGAAAGTTGCTGAGTGGCACATGAAGCCACAAAAGTGTATTTTTCAGGGCTTATAGGACAACTGTGCCTTACTATAATTGGACAACCACCATTCTGTGAAAGCGTGGAGCAAAATGTCGACTGTAATGACATATATCAGTGCATACAGCTGTATATGCTGAATTACTGCTACATGTTGAGCACATGTCATGTATCCTCTCATAACTGCCTGAATAAACACAATGCAGCAGCTGAATGGGATTATGCAAGATAACCCTTTCTTATATTGAAAAAAAAAGAAAACACACCTGTGGCACCACATCACTGCTATCCAGACGCTGCTTATCTCTCTGGCCGCCAGATGAGAGTTTGGCATTATTGAGTTCTGGGAGGCTCGGCGTACCTCATATCCGGCCCATTTTAGCGTCTTATCCCAGACGGATGTAATCTGTCCCATTTCATGGATGAATGGCAGCGTTCCTGATGCAACAGCGCATCCTCACATATGTGTACAGCAAAGAGGCTCGACTTCGCTATCCTGAGGGTTACTCATCTGACTCCTGGATCTTGGCCATGGTTTTATGAGGCGATGCACTATCAGCGGCCCATACATTTCCGCCAGGAGGCTAGAAACAGGTTTCTGGATAAGTGATGAGAGCCAAATCGGAGTTCAGCAGAGCTCCTAAAGCTGTCTAATTTTACAGTGGTTACTTACAGTTTGTGTTTCAAGCTGTGAGTAATCGCCAGCTGTGACTCATTCGGATTATTTCAGTGAGGGTAATGTCTCTCACAGTCGAAACTTCACTACTATTTTTTTATGCACAAAACCAAACAAAAGAATTTCCTCCTCAAATGTTTCCGTGTTCATCGAGTGTGGCCGCTGCGGGCGCTGGCAGGGTTGTGCCAAATGAACACCAATACAAGCAGGGTTAAATATAGCCCGCCTGTCATCTTAGCTTTCCTCCCATCATTTTGGATTTGCCATGGGCGGCTGAATCCAGGGGTGACTGTCAGTTTGGTTTTACACACTCGCCTCAGTGGTGAGTGGCACACATAGCACACTAACACAAGCGTTTACAGTGAAAGTCTGAGGCGCAGACCCACATGAAACCGCCTTCACAAAGATCTTTGTGATATTGTGTTTTAGCCTCGTTTCTCATTCTCCAAATTCGAACATATTGAATCAGACAAATGAACATATTGACCAAATACCTCGATATTGATACTGTGACGATATTGTAAGGTTAATTTTTGGTCCTTTACAAACTATTTACATAATGAGATTTTGGATTAACAGTCATCAGTAATGTGGATATAATGACGAGTGGATAAAGGAAAATAACTGAACAGTTGGAACAGTTTGGTAAAAAGCAATATTTCACTAATATTCCTGTTTAAATGCAGCTTTGCAAACTCCAATTAATGTGCTCTAACATGTCATTTCTGACCTCAAAATATGAAAAAGTGGAACAGTTGGAGCTGCTTGTGCCACTTTGCTTGTAATGCATCAAAACAAAAATCAATACAAATCTAAAATCCGTTGATATTCACGTCTTCCATAATTTTTAAAAGTCGGTTTGTTTCTCTTTATGACCAGAAATGAGGGCTTCTCTTTTGGGCATGCATTTCTACCGCAGTCCTGCAAAACTGTTGGCAAAGTGATTTGTGTACAACGCACACAGCAGATTTATACAGGCAGGACGCAACATGATGCTAACTGTGTTAAAAACCCCAACTGAGACCAATATGTCTAAAAAATGCTCCTAAAACCTAAATAATTCCAGCATATCTCAGACGGAAAATGCTAAAGTAAAAAAAGGTCTTATTTGGAATATCCAAATGAAATATGCTGTTTACATGATCCGTATCAAATACAAAATTATGTAATATTCATAAATTTAGTCTGCATGTCAGTGTAGTCACTGTGCCTTTGCTGCTTTTACTCAAGTAAATGATCTGAACACTTCTTCCATCACTGGAAGAAATCGACACTGATAAAATAACTTTTGGATTCTCTAATCACTTTCAGATTGCCTCCTCCTCTCTGGTCGCGTTCATCATCTTAATGATTCCTCTGTCCCGCTGCTTTACTGACTGAAAGAAAAGCTTTCACTCCGAACATCCAGAGGAACAAAACAAATAACCTCCAAGCCGAGAGGCTGGATGGGGAGCTGGAGCACCGGGTCGGGGCAGCTCGGCTTCATTACCGCCGACACCGGCGCCTGTGTGCTTTCATAACCTCCCCCACTGAGGGCCATTACCTGGTTATGTGCCGCCTCACAGCCCTCTGGGAAGTCTTCAGAGGTACAAAGAAGGTGGGACAAAACACTTTTGCTGCCACCACCTCTGTAAACCGTCACATCCTCATTCTGAGTCGCTTCCAGACACTTAGTCTTTGTGTCCGACACAATTTTGAGTCTGACTCACCTTTGATGCCATGCCAGGGATACACTAGAGTAGCTTCAAATACTATGAAATGCTCCACTATAAACAGACAATAAGTGAGACTGTCACTGCCCCTCGGCACAGAGAAACACAACACTTCTGTGGGAGGTTCAAAGAGTTGTCTGCTGCTGCAATTACTATCTTTTATAAGTCACTTTCTAGTCTTTAGTCTGTTTTGCAGACTGTAAAACGCACCACCCACTAGAGACACAAGATTCTTTGAAATCTGATTGTCTACAACTCAACTTAATGGATATGTATTGTAACTAGACTTCGCTGTGGTGTCGGCTACAGCGGAGAGAGGAAATCAACTTGTCTGCAACGAGGCTGGGATTATTTTGAGACGACAGCTAAAGAGCATGGTGCGCAGTACATCACCGTACTTAAACAGCAACAATCCTGCGAGGGGGAAAAAAATCAGCTGTACTTTAAGAATAATATTCTTTTTAGTTTTTGAGAGAAACACAGCGTGGATGTAGATTTGGAGGCATGAGGAGCCAATCAAAAGAATTATTTCTGATTATACATTGGTTAATGGTAATTCCCACATCTTCCTCTGTGAGCCATAATTAGGCATGGTAAACAGGATGACAATAGAGGAGAAGGCCGATCACAGGCCATCAATTACTTGTCCTCCTCCTTAAGCTCTGGCTGAGACGCCCTGTGGATGGAGCTAATTATTGTTATTTGCAGACCTGCCCATTATTTCATCCATCTGCTGCACTTTTAAGTCCATTTTCGGAGCACAAAAAGCAGCCACAACTAACAAAGAAAAAACAAAAACTGCAATCTGGAGCAGTGGTTCCCAACTGGAACTCCAGATTTCTCCTTAGTCATTACTTCAAAGTCTGCACATTACAGAAATTATAGCATATTTAATTTTATTTCACAAACTGTAAATAATGTGAGCTTAAAACCAAATGAAATAAAACATACTGCAATAATAAATTGCAATTAATTAAAACCAGGGGCATTTCTATGTTCGAGGACAATGGGGGCTTAGCCTGGACCTCTGTAGGGAAAAAAACTGCCATATTTTTAAAAAAGAAAACATGCCTTCCACATCCATGTTTTTCTTTTTTTTCTTCAGAATTTTGGGCGATTTTTAGAAACTTGGCAACATCTTTTTTCTCCAACATTCTGGTGATATTTTAAAAAAAATGCAATAATTTATTTTTTCTTTCAAATGTTTTTGGTAATTTTAAAACTTTTTGACGATTTTCTTTTTCTCTAGAGATTTTTGCAGATTTTTTTTAAATCACTAAAAATTTGCGGTTATTTGAAGAACATATAGAAAGTAAACATGCCTTCCAAATCCGTTGGCCCACCCCAACAAAAATCACCAAAAAGTATACCATTTATCAAAGCCAGAAACTGCAAAAATAAAAATTATCTGTGGATTTTCACAAACCTGACAGTCCTTTAACACATTATGTGGGACAAACACCTCATGCATTTTCCCCAAATCACTCCGGGAGCCTTCAGGAAAAATATTTGTAGCTTTATTCACATGAATAAAGGACAGTCCCTTATTCTTATTATTGGAGAAAAAAATACTAACATCAGGGCAATGAAATAGCTACTGTTCTCAAAAAAAGAAAAAAAAACTCCTTCTCTCACTCTAGAGCAAGAAACCGCAAAACAAAATAAAAGCTCTTTGCTGAAAATTCACAGTAATTCAAAATAAAGTCCATTCAGATTGCATCCTGTGACCCACTTGTGTACCACAACCCTCCAGTTGGGAACCACTGGATCTAGCGTATATTCTGGTTGTGTGTAATTAGAAACTGTGCCATTACTGCATGCTAATAATTCACCCTGGAGCTGACGGACCAGCGCACACAGATAAAACATGCTCCAATTAAATGTGACGTACAGTATGTGGTGTCAAACTGTCTGGCTTCCCTGCTATTCCTCTTCTCTGTTAGGGAGAAACCTGGCCTTCAAAGTGAACAGATTAACACCTTTTTTCATACTGGCTGGTCGATGTGGCTGACAGTCCCACGATGCAAATGGGCACAGGTGAGTGCTAATGCCAGTCACATAAAATGGCAGCAGAGGAGGGGATTTTTTTTCTCTGCCAAATGGCTGTGTGCGCTGGTCTGATAGATGAAAGGGAGCTGTGGGCTTTTAATGTGCGCTGTGTTACTGTACTGCAGGATGTTTAGGCTTATATGGAGAGACCGGGCTGTCAGGCAGAAAGCAAGTGGACCCAGGTGTATGGTAATTGCAGCAGAAAGAGTCGAGGTGGGAGGGAAGTTCACAACGGGGGAATTTAAAATGATACCGCTGAAGAAAGTCAAAGGCGAGGCAGCGGCAGGGAGAAGGGGGCAGCTTGTTGTGTATCTGAGTGCGTGCATGTGAGTGTGTCTCATATAATCAAAATGTAGCAATGGAATATGGCGCAATGTGCTTTTATCAGGTCAAATTAAATCAAATCAATTTATTCGTGGGGCACGTTTAAAGCCAACATGCAGACCACAGTGCCTTAGAGCAAGATGAAGATTACAATAAAAAATAGTAATACAGACAGAACTGTGTAACTGATCAGCAGGTTTTTGGCTTTTGTGCTGGCTCATAATACATAAAAAAAAACGCAAAAGTGGAGGAAAGAGACGGCCGTGATGCCAGGGGAACTTTTTCACATGGTCTAAAACAGTTAAATATTCAGCCATGACATTAAAAGTCTAGAGTAAGTACTACAACACAACAAACTATTACTGTCACTCCTCTCTCCAACTCTCCCTCAAGTTCACTCACATTCACTGTTTTCATCCTGAAACAAGTCACATCTTGTGAGATTTCTCGTTGGTTAGACATAGACACAAAACATACTGGAACAAGCGAATGACAAGAAAAAAGTGTTGAATTTCTCTGTACACTCCTTTCCGTAATGGTGCAAGATGCAAAAACATGGGAAAATACAACAAGTTCTCATCAAAGCCACCAGACTTCTTTGCTAAAAACAGCCTTTTAAACTTCAAATTCATGCATAAAACAAACTGACTGAGGCAGGAGTAGAACAGCAGTTCCTGTGTTCTGCAGAACAAAATCACTGTTTTTGTCAAGGAAGTCTGCTGGCTTTGATGAAAGCATAGTTAACAGTTTCAGTCCCAATTGTAAAGGGGTTTCTGAGGGCAAGATACAGTGGTGAAATTTTCTAAATATAGCATAAACATAAACTGACTTTTTGAAATATGTTTTGAATGAATGAAATCCACAGCAGTACATTGCTTTGCTTCTGTGTGTGCTCCTGTCTGCTTCTCCAAACTGGGGGCATGCTGACCAATATTTTCTGTAGGTAATACGTTGACTGTGAATAAATAGCTAATACAACAACTATCTCTTCAATAAAACACTGGTCCCTCTTTTATTGATGGAAATCAGCTCTGTGTTGTTTGTGTATGCTCCGGTTATGAACCGGTCGGTGTTTGCATTTACTGGGATTCCCACCCCTCCTCTTGTAGTGGTACATTCTGTTGCCATGACATCAGACCCACTATTCAGACCCGACTGTATTGTGATAAATGTCATCTATTGATCTTAATGCTACATGGATGTACTGTTGGAGCTTCACCACAGCAGAAACATGTTTCTTAAGCTGCTGTCCTCATTACTGCATGATACAATCATAAATGTGCTTCATCTGAGTCTAAATAGTGCAATTTCTTCAGGATCTGAATTTTATTTGGGGGAAAAAATAAGCTTAAGTCACTTTTTTGTTTCTTATTTGACAAATATACTCGTGACCAGTGACGTGTTCTGTGGTTGTTAAAAAAAAAACTAGCAGGGCTGTCGGAGAGGAAAAGTGTGTGCTGCAGTGCATGTATAATTACAGACAAAGTGCCTGTCAGAGGGAAAGTCAGCGGGAACACACACTTACACACACCACTGTAATTGTTCTCACCTGACAAGCCTCCCACGTCCATTTTCTTCAGGTTTTTGGCCTCCAGGATGACCACGGTCAACTTGCCAGCAGTGGGTACGTATCGCAGAGAGAAGCAGATATCGCCCAGCTTCTCTTGCTGTTGAACAGGCAGAGACAATGCAGAGGTGAGAACAGTTTTAACCTCTAAATATAAATTTACTGCATCACATGCTCACAGCAGATGCTCACAGGTAGGTTAGATGAGGTGAAAAAATATAAATTCCCCTCCAAGGCACATTAGACATTGCCCAGTCAACCAAATCTGAAGCTCAAGTTCAGCCTTTTTAACATGTTGGATGAGTTTATTTTGTCCTAAAATTTCCAAAAGCAGGAAGATTTTTTAAAGGGTAACTTTGGTATTTTTCAACCTGGACCCTACTTTCCCATGTTTTTTTGTCTAAGTAAGTAATGGGAACAATATGTTTAGAAATTGTTTCAGTATTGTGCACCGGTACTGCAGCCGACAGCTAAACAAGCTGCAATGTAACCACTCTGACCAGTTATGCTTCATCAATTTATGTCCAGTAAACCTGTTTGTTTTGCCACTGACAGGCTCAGATTGTCATTATAGGCGTCTGACAACATTACAGAAATGATCACATCCAAGAAAGACATTTTATGTTTAAGTGAGATCTTTTTGCTTAACCAGAAACAGCCCTGAAATTGCTATCACCGAACCCACCAGACTCCATTTAAATAAACACAAATTTTAAAGTGTATCGAGCCAGCATATTTTTACATCTAACTGTGTGAATTACTCTTTTTTAAGAGTTTTAACCACACCAAAGTTGGTAATTGTTAGAACAGTGGAAAGATGAATCAGAACAGCTTTTGTGGGTTTTATTTTGTTGCTTTCGATGAAATGGGTGCTACGGTGATAAAATTACTGTTTATTTCTCCACAACAATCTGAGCTTGTTGTGGTGAAAATTACTGTATTTCCATGCAGAGAAAAAAACACAAAGGAAGACTGCAACAAGCACTTGTCTTTTGTATATTTCATAAAGAGATAAAACAGAATAATAAGGTTCAATAGAGTTAATCTACTTAAGCTAAAGGGCATAGTTTGGACTCAGAATAGCGCCTGGTGAGTCTGACAAAAAAGATTAGATTCAATCACATATTTATAATTAAAACACAACGTTAGGAGAAAAAGGGAGTTTAGCTCCACCAAGATAAGGTGTACTGGACCAAGAAACAATGTCTCCTCTCCCCAGTGATAACTCAAATGTTCTCACACACAAAGACAACAGTTGGTCAGATGAAACTCAAAGAAGTGCATATTAGTTAGTTAGTAAGTTGTTAATACAGTTAAGCTAATACACGGTATAGAAGGTAATTATTATTTTTGTCTCTATACATGTCTGCAGCAAAAAAACGAAACAAAGAAAATCATTTAAAGGATGTACATTTAAGGTGCACAAATGCCCAGAGTCGTTACATTGTTGCCTGTTTTGCTGCTGCTCTCTGCAGCTCTGTTGTTCAATACTGGACCAGTTTTAAAAGTTGTTATTCCCATTGGCCACTGGGACACAAAACATGTGAAAATAGGGTCCAGGTTATCCTTTAATATTAAGTCTGTAAATGCCAGTGTGCCTGTATAAAAACTGATGGTATTAAAGGTTAAAGTACAGCAATCTGGCACTGGGTCACAGAGCTGTTTACCGTAATTACAGTGACCACGTTGAATGAGTTTGCACACATGCATAAAATTTACATAAGTGACGGAAATGATTTTTTAAATTGCTCTTAGTGCATACATTTTACACACAATGCATTCTGGTGTAGAAAAAGCATGGACAGATCAGCATGCATAATTTAGTAGTTAATGCAGAACTGTAAAACTAAAATACAGGAGTAGGCAATACGTAGAGTCAACATGTAATTTAGTGACATTTCTCTTTCTTGCAGCAAATTATAGAGCAAACGATCATATGACCAATAGTAGTAGAAATGTTTGCTCAGGCGAATACATTTCTAATACTGATTTGAAAGCTTGTGGCTGAATATGTAGTGGATGAAACGACTGACTCTCCGTCTTTCATACAGATCTTTAGGAAAATACTGTACACAGGCAACAGAAAACCAAAGGTAAAAACATTTGGACGACAGCTTCATTGAATGTGAACGCATGGATTGACTGTCACAGCTGTCAATCATGGCAGGAAAGTCCCCTTTTGTATAATTCAATAACTCATTCAAATGAAACGTATCCTAAAAACAAACCCTTGAACAAACATGAGGGTGATGAGAGCTACCTTCAGTGACAGAAACCGTCTTTGGGAGAAATATATTTTTAGCGTGTAATTTGAGTTTTTAGTTTGGCCTATGTCCATTCACTTACATCGAGGGGCGGGCTCTAGGACCTATACTGAAGACAGACACCAGGGGGCGATAGAGATTGAAAAGTTACACCTATAATAAGTGCCAAAAAACACACAGTAATTCAAATGTTATGCTTCATATCACACAGCATCTCTGAGTCACAGCGTCAGAGTCAAAGTCAATCAATCCCACAACAAACCCCTCCGTGTTTTCAATCTTCTTCTATGGATTTGCTCTCTTGTTTTGGTTTAAATGCTTTCTAACGTCGGCTCCTGCTTTTGTTTGTCACTCATCACATTACTGGAAAAGTACCGACTGCAATCACTTCACTGGTTCACACAAATCACCATCACAACACAGCCTCATTATCACACGCTGAACGGGGAGAGTGATTCATATTCTCGCCATATCTCTTATCAGCGCAGGGAGCAGACACAGTCAATAACTCTCTCTCAGGTTGCACCTAGTAATGTGTGGCCGTTTACATAGGAGATTATAAATCAGAGGGAAATTAGACCTGAATATGGAAATGTGTTTTATTTCAGGAGTCTTTTATCAAGTTCAAATTAACACCTGTTTCCTCATGCAGAATGCTGGAAATGTCCGAGTACTGTAAAGTACAGTGGCCCCGAGGGTCAAAACACTACAACATTTTAGAAAACAAAATGACAGTGCAGAAAAAACTTCAACATTTCCCAAAACAATAAAACATTTCCCAAAACACTACAATATTTCCCATAATCTACAGTTCCTAAAAACACTACAACATTTTCATGAATAAAACAACATTTCCTAAATCAATACAACATTCATAAAACAATGGGAAATGCTATTTGTTTTAGGAATGTTGGTTTGTTTTATGAAATGTTGTAGTTTTTTGGGAAATGTTATTTTGTTTTTTTCGGAAATGTTTTGTTTGGGTAATGTAGCATTCTGGATAATGTGTAGTGTTTGTGAAATGTTATTGTGTTTTCAGAAATGTCTTTGTAAAATGCTGCAGTGTTATGACTCTCAGGGCCACCATAGAAAACCGTTCCCACCCGTTCATTTAACAATCACTACTCCAACTAAAAGTCCCAGTACGATCACTAAATGCTCTTACTTTGATGGTGAGGGCCGGGTTTTAATCAACACAAATACACGCTCCCCTGGAGGCTGGGGAGTGAAGGAGCGACGGTTAATTATGCCGGTTGACAGCAGTGACCAGGCTCTTTAAAATTTTCTATGAACTGTAAAAGGCCAAATGCTGCCTTTTCAACTTAAAGGGCATTTTCTGAACTTACTACTTCATAGCTGACCTTAAAAGTAAAGAGGATTGTGTTACCTGTGTGTAGGTAGAGTATTAAGTCTTCACTGAGCTCACTGCTAAAAGATTTAAACCTGAAAGAACATCTCTTTCTTTGTGCGCTCAGACTGATACGCTTCCTCCGAACAGAGCTTTCGTTGCTTTGCATATATTTAAAACCAGTGAGTCCACACCTTTAAGGCTTCTTATCTCGTAAAACAAACTTGTGACCCCCCAGTCACAAGTTGCACATATTTACAGGGTCTTGAACAGCTGCAGAGAGTGATTTTTCCTCCTCAGACAGTTTCATTTGGCTTTAGCCGATGTAAAGGCTCAAATGACCTCAAAAAGTCAAAAAGCTCACAAAAAAAAGCGCATATAATGTTTTTTCAAACATGTCTAGCATAGCAACGATGCCATACTCGGTTTTAGAGGTTGTTTTGTTTTCCCAAAACAAAACAACATCCAGAAAATATTGAGAAATGCTTTTTTGTTTTAAAAATGTTATTTTGTTTTCTGAAATATTTGGTTTTGGGTAATATTGTGGTGTTTTGGGTAATATTGTAGTGTTTTGGGTAATACTGTAGTGTTTTGGGAGCTACAAGTCTTTTTTGATTTTGTCAAGTCGACTCTAAAGTCATCAAATCTGTGAATCAAGTCCACTTCATGTGACTTTAGTCCACACAACAAAAGTTGGCAGCTTCAAGCCAACAAAGAAGTAAAAATGTAAGTTTGTGGTTTTAACGTGAGTTTTGTGCTGTAACACTTCATGTTTAACTTTTGGAAATAATTAGGTGTATTCTCCCAAATGTCACACTTGTAGACACACTGTAAAAAAGTAATTGAGTAATCAAAAGGTACAACAGCCGAGCTCTTTTTCACTTTGGTAGGGTTATTTGCAGCTACTGAGGCAGACACATGTTCTGCCAAACCTCGCGGCATCGCACAAATTCTTAAAAAGGTTGCTGACAATTTGATCAATCTATTATCACTTCTATGCGTTCCCAGTACTGCTCAGAGCCATAAATTCATTTGGTAAATGTAATAATAAAGCGTTTAAATACTTTTCATGAGTTTAAAGGTGGAAAGTAGCAATTTCCACGGTCTGCCTACAGCCACTCTCCACTGAGCTTGAACACAAAGTGTCGCTCCGATGTCTCAAGCCTTGCGTAAAATTGTCAGGTGCAGCTGTGCGACCAAATGCTAAGAAGTACAGTGATGCCCTTCAACTCAAACAACACCAGCAGCCATTCGACGCTGCCATAATTAACCTTTAAATCAAACCACCGTAATGCTAAAAATGAGGTTCCCCTGGCAACATGTGCTATATGCCATGACATTTACCATGAAAATTGAATCTCCTGAACTGCTGCCTGGAAAGTCACACGTCTATTAATTGAAGGGGAAGTGCGGACATATGATTAAGTGACATTTCCAGGAGAGATGGGTTACTTTAGCCACGGAATCACAATTGCGGTACGAGTGCAATTGGCTCGCAGCAAAAACAATCATTGTGATATCACTTACGCATGAAAAATGCTCTTATTATTGAAACAGCAGCTACCAGATGTACAAATCTGAGCCTTACACGAAGGCAGGTGTCACAAAATGATTTCAGACCTACTCATTTCCTATTTTCGAGGACGTGATTAAGTTTCAGCAGGTGTGTCCGTCCACGGGGTCTTACCTCCTCCTTCTCAGCGCTCTGCAGATCCCGCCACTCCTCTGTTACGTGGCTGAAGTCCACCTTGTTCATGGGCACCTTGATGTCGCCGATGGCATCGTGTTTGGAGAAGCGGTCAAAGTCGTACACCGTCATGACCAGCGTCTTTCCACCGAGCTCCACGTAGGGGACCTGAGGACAACGACAACAGACACAGGTCAAAAAGCGCTCAGAGTTCCCACACATTTTCATGGACAAAATTTCAAAATGTTTCCAGGACTTTTTAAGGACCCATTAAAATGTGTTTTCCTTGCCCCACTTGTCTGGCATTTTTCAAACATATCTGATTTAAACTCTGTTCATATTTTCAGCTAGCTGGCATACATAATGGGAGAGACGTAGCGCGAGGATAAAAACGGAGAAAGTTGCGTTATGGTAGACAAAATATTTTCACACATCGACGCATATCAGAGGAACTTAACATCATCAGCCACAGAAAAGAAATTTGCTCTCATGTTACATCACACGAAAGATTACCCCCAGAAGATTACTGCACTGAAACTTTATTACATATAACAAAACTCCAAGAGTTTTTCGAAACTCTCATTGATTTTTACTAATTCCAAAACTTTTCCAAGCCTGGACAATGTAATTGTAAAATTCCATGACTTTTCCAGGTTTTCCAAGACCATGGGACCCTGAAAAGGGGCATTAGCCCATCGACAATTTACTACACATTGACTGTACTTGGATGACTCACCAAATATAACTTATTTTAACAATGAAATTAAACGGTTTGTTTTGAGCAGCATGAAATCAGCATGTTGGCCAATTACGATATTTAATTATGAAGCCAATATCGATTTAAACAAATGACATGCAGATATTATCATACATGATTAAAACTACGTTTTATATGTGAACATCAGACATTGTAACATTTTATGACAGAAAATAAAAAACACAAACTCAAACTCTTGTTGCCCTTTAATCTGCATCTATGAACCTCCGACACTTATTATAATTCAAGAATTCGAGAAGCCTTTCTGACTTTGTAGAGAGGCATTGGTTTGCTGTATTGTTTTATCAAAAGCCGTTTCAGAGTTTTGTTGCATAAATACTCAAAATAAAGTTTTTGTTTCATGTATTTGAATTTAATATAGTCCGCTCTGAACTTGGAAAGAAAAAGTTTTCGATGTTTCTAAAGTTAATTAAATGCCGAGCAGAGTCAGGTGTGTGTTTTAGGAGTGGGTGGATGGTGATGTTGTGGATAATTCTGTTTCCAAAATCAATCACGGCTCTTCAATCCCCCGCCCTGACAGACGCTGTTATCAGACCCACAACTCGGGACGGCTCAAAGACAGGTGGGTACTTATGATCCTTGATTGCCTTCAATTTTGGGACGGGACTTATTAAATGGAAATGGCTTGTAACAAAACCCAAAAAAATAAAAAATAAAAGAACGAAGGGGAGATAATACTGCCTGGTTTGTCCTTGACGTTATCTGATGAAATAATCTCTTTTTCTTGACTTGTCTTGTTATTTATCCACAGATTTGGAATTAAGTATTAGGAAAAAAACTCACACACACAAAATAAACCTTGTGTTGAGATGGATATCACACCACATTATGCTTAACTTCACACCAAACACCTGCGCTCTTCACTGTCGGGCGAATAACAAAACTTTCCCCACTGCTGAGCAGCAGCCGCGCATTTATTATGGCCGAGTCAAGGCCAGAGTGTAGCGGTGCATCTGCCTGTGTTAATCCCAATCACACTGAGCCTTTTCGCGTGTGTGTGTTTGTGTGAGTGTAATTGTGTGTGTGTGTGTGTGTGTGTGTGTGTGTGTGTGTGTGAGAGAGAGATATTCTGTCAGGAGCTTGTTAATGTGCCAGCTGGTTACTGTCTCCACACCTTCCCAGCACTCATGGCTGCATGCAAATCAGATTGTCAGTGGAACCAAAAAGATCTCCAGCTACAAAAAAGCAGCAAATGTTTTTTTACGCATCCTGCAGAGAGGAGTGTGTGTGAGGTGTACCTTGAAAGTGAACTGCTCATTGAAGACGGGGTTGAGGGTCTTCCTGTGGACCTTTGTCTCAAACTTCTTCTTCTTGTCAGGCAGCAGGTAGACCTTTACGTACGGGTCAGAGGTGCCGCCCATGTCCATAGCTGGCAGCTCTGCGGCCTGGATGATCCCCACCATCAGCTAAAAGAGGAAGACGAAGGGTAAATAAGTGAGGGACGACATATCAAATTGTCTATTGATCCAAATTATCACAAGCTGAACCTTCATCCCCCCAACATCCTAACAGAAAAACAATATATCGGTCGAAGGAATGTCTTGAAATATCTCTTAAAGAAATACTTTATCCACAAAATGATAAATATCCATTTCTCGGCTTGTGTTATGTTGAATTTGGGAAGAAACTCGTTTGTCTCTCATGCCTGAATACGCATGTCTCCATCTGCCTTTTTTGTGTGCATTTTCAATTTATATATAAATATAAGAGTGGAAATGGCAAAATTAAAAAAAAAGAAAATCTCTTCAAATTCCCTCAAAAATATGCTTGGGGGAGATGGAGACATCTAAAAAAACAAACAAACAAGCAAACAACTAAATATTACAAGTGCAATGGAAACAGATTCGGTCAAGAAAAACCTGCGCTTTTTTTGGTTCCAGCTGAGAAACATCTTTTTGGGTTTTGAACTTATTTATTTTTGTTTTAAATGCTCTGAACTTTTCCATATTAGGTGCGAGAACTGGAAACAAACTGGTTCCAGGTTAGCAGAAAAGGGTTTTAGTCACCTCTGGAGGCTTTTATCACACACGTGTACACATCAGGCTGTGACTCTTCCAAGAGCACAAAGATGTAAAATTAGTTGTTCAAAATGCTCACTAGTGTGCTTTTTGTTATTAGATTTTCTATATTTTCCATCAAGTGAGGTTGACTGGTACTTTTTTAAAATGTATCTATTTTTATTTGTAGGTTAAGTATTCCTTTAATTTCAAAAACCTTGAGGATTTTTGGATTTTGTTTTTGTCTTTTGATATCATGAGCCACCAGTCTTTCATAACGGCTGCTTAAAGATGATTCAGTGTCATTTTTCTGGGAAATGGCAGCATTATTAGAGGGTTACGTCTGCAGAGCCTATCAGCGACTGAAGAGTTCGTAAAGGTCAGGATGTGTCAGAGCAGGAATGAGAGGACTGTTTCTCCTCACATAAGGCGGATAATTGATAACCACAACGGGGGGCCCGGGAGGCTGATTGACCTGCCAGTCAGAGTCTCTACTCAAAGGCCTCTCAGGAGGCCAAGCCAGTCAGTCAATCAACTTCCTATCAGGCAGCCATCAAGCAGCAATCTGGAGGCTGACCAGGGCACTCAGCCATGGAGCTCTACAGCTGTCGGGAGCCGCATCAGTTTACCGCGCGGTGCTACCACTGACACGGCGGTAAATAAAAAACATAGAATGACAATGGCAGTTGGCTCCAGTTGGTAATCGCCATGGGGCAAAAAACTAACAATGTAAAGGAAAATCAATTTTGCAGACAGAAAAGAGAAGAGTAATATGGTTTTCTTTGGTCTCATGGAGCAAAGGCAGGATTTCAAAAACGCTTCAGAGATTCTCAGAGGGCAGAGCTGATCTGAAACATTTTATTTCTAAATGGGTAGAGATTCTTTGGCCAAGTAACATTTAAAGGGAAAAAGTAAAGCTGGACTTGCTTTTTAACCATGTGTTGGCGTCTCATTGTGAATGAGAACGGTCACATACTTGACTATAACCTACACGTGTTAGTGAGGGACGACAGTAGTGTAGTTAAAAGCAAGTGCATCTCTGTCATCGAGGGAACAAAAAAATGAGCTAAACATTATGTTACGTTATGTGACTATATTTTGGGGTTGCAACAAACAATTTTTTTCAATGTTGATTAATCTGTCTAATATTTTCTCGAATCTTCCTCAAATGTCTTCTTTTGACCACAAACCAAAGATATTCAGTTTGCTGTCATCAAGTAAAGAAAACAGAAAATACTCACACTTGAGAAGTTTTCATTTTTCCTAAAAAATGTACTCAAAGTGAGTAAGCGATTATCAAATTTGATCAGTTGACGACTCATCGATAAAGTACTGCAGCTCTGCTGTAATTTATTCCTGTGTTGAGTAACGACTCAGTTTCAGTGCTATCATTAAACACATGTGTAAAACTCAGGTTAATGCTGCCATTTCCCATATTATACACTGTTTATCTTTTTACTACCATGTACAGATCTGTTTTGGATGTTGGTGAGATTCCAGTAGGGAAAGTTCCTCATGAGATGGAGTCCACATTCTGTAAATGCACCACAGATACACACACATGTACACTGTATTCACACACAAGCATCACACATGACGACAGTGACCACAAGACAATAACATCATGGAAAGTGTGGAGTATCCTCCATTCATTAAATGCTCCCGAGGTTTTGTACAACATTTTCTTGACATTACTTTGAAAACACAGAAATGAGTTTCTGTCAAGATTTCAATGAAGCACTTTGACGTAAATATAACTTCTATGATTGCACGTCTGCGTGCAGCTTATCACGATCACTCAGCAAAATAGTTACATACCTCAGAGGGTAAATAAAAGACGTGCATTTATTCCAGCTGTCATTTACGCGAACCTAAATGTAACCGTTTTTGGCTGTAGTGCTGTGAAGTGGCACTTGGATTCTGAGTGTAGCAATTCATCCTTTGCACGCTGTCCTTCGGATTTCCACCCATCCATCAGCAAGAGTCTGTGGCAGACGCAGCATGTCACACCATCTTTACTGGGAGAGGCACTGGTGCTTCAGAGGACAGATAAGAGCAGGAAGTGGTTTGCTGCTTCGGCTAATTGCATCATGCCTCATGCTGTGTGACACCACGGCTGAAAACACCAACTCAACGCGGGTTTTCCCAGAACACCTTTGCTTAAAACCAAGCGGAGAGTACTCCCGAAAGTAAAATTACACATATCTTTCCTCAAATTTCATTTAGTCCCCAATTGTAAGTCTAGTGAGCTTTTTGTAAATTCACTTATTCTTCTTAATTTTCTCAAAATTGGGTTAAGTGAAAGACTTTTGGGAAAGCTGCCGACAATTACAATAACGGAGTAATATGCTGTTAAGTGGTAATTTTCCAGCTGCCAAACTGTTTTATTTCTTGTATGCACTGTGAGTAGTCAGAATATTTTGGCCAGAGCTTCAATACCACATAAATGATAAATTATTATCTCATTTAATGCAGTTTTATACTATAAAATGTCACAAAAACTGTGAAAAACACTAAGGTGGCATCTTAAATCAACTTGCTTTGTCTACCACACAGTCCAAAACCAAACAGTATGCAGATTACAATTAATTATAAGAGAGAAAAAACAATGAATATGGAAATTGCCGGAAAAAAGCGACATCTCATTTCCATGTAACCCATTTCATATTTTTCTATAATAATTGTATAATGTCCTTCTTAATTCAATCTTTTTACCTAAAATGTCTTTAGAAATAAAAACTTTTTTAACATATGAAACTTTCCTGTGAATTTGACAGATTCACACCGACAAGCATACAAGCACGATTATTTCAAATAACATACTGTTAATTAAACAGCACATTTCTATGGAAGCCCTGAGAGGCAAATAATAAACAATCCAACTTATTACATTTTCTCTCCTGTGTTTATAACTTTATAACAGGTTAAAAAAAAACATTTGCCAGGATCAGTTTTCTATGTTACTTTTTTCATCTGTGAAAACAGGTGGAATTTTTTTTCCCCCAGGTAGACAAAAAAAAACAAACTGTGAAAACAGCTGGACAAAAATACATGTATTTTAATCATCATTATTATTATTATAATTTCAATTATTTCAAGACAAAAAGACAAGGCAGTTACGTAATATAATTTGCTAAAGCCCAATATATAAACACTTTTTGTTTAGAGTGCATGGAGAAATTAAAACTCACCCGAAACAATACAAGAACGCTTTCAGTTCTATTTAGAACACGGCGTGGTGGTGCACTTAGCCTCTTGTGGCCAAAATGATTATTACAACGACAAACACTTAAAAAATTATCCCAATAAAAAGGAAAACAAAATGATCCAGCCAAAATTAGTTTTCCACATGGTTTCACAGATAAAAAAAAAAAAAATCAGAAAAATGATTCTGGCTCTCTCTTTTCCCCACCTGTTTCACGGATGAATTTTTATTTTTTAAGGACTTGGAGGATTATCCTGGCAAAACAGTTTTTCCCACCTGTTCTGAAGTCATTAACAGAAGAGAAAACAATTTTTCTCACTTGCCTCCCAGGGCTTCCGTACCTTTGGGCGTAAAAAAAAAAAAAGATAGATAAAATAAACAACTGTGACTTTTGTGTTTACACATCTGTGTGGGTGTTTCTGTTTAACTAAGCATCGGACCCGATCACAGCGGGGTGCTGCTGGTATTAACCCCTCTCTGTTTGTGTGTTACTCTTCAGTTCAGTGAGCAGAATGGGTGCAGGATGGTGATTCAGCCCTTGGCAGCTTAAATTGGTTGGCTTTGTCCTGAATGCATCATGGCTCTGCTGTGACCACTTCATACACACATACACACACTTTACGTCTATCCTGTAAGTCAATCAGGCAAATTGACTTAAATTCTTTCAAAAACAGTGAAGACGGCAATGGGTTAGAAAAGAAGAAAGGACCCAAAAATTTGCAAAAAAAATGTACAAAGTACAAGAAAATTATCTGAAAATTAGTAATATAATAATAATAAAAAACAAATGGAAAAAGTACTGAAAAAAAAAATATATATATATATATATATATATATATATATATATATATATAGTAAAATTGTTTTAAATATCTAATTATGATAATTATCTATAAATATGGACATTGTCCCCTAGCTTTTTTCTAAATCTCCAATTTTTTTAAATTGGCCAAACATTTTTTTACCAAGTGGCTCATGGCCTTTTTGTTTCCCATGTTTTTGAGAGAAATCGCACCAATTTGCTCGGGGTTCAGAGGTTTAAATACCTGTTGAACTCGTCTGAAAGCAGCACAAAAAGTGATGTCGCTCCAGGTTTCAAACGGTTAACTAACATTTACTGAAGTGGCTTTGTGTTTCATTTCAGAATTGAACTATCTCAGGGGAAATTCTGATATGAGGAATAATAAACAAAATAATATGAATGTTTTGAAACCCATCTCTTCTTAATAATGAGTTCAAATTCACATATGCTGACTGGACACGATGCACGAGGCGTGTTTGACCTGCACAAAGAGCAATGAATATGGTAATGATGCTGAAAGTAGGAATGACATTATAATTCTCTCCCTGCTGTGCTAAGGGGGCTCTTTGTGGTTCATTTGCTGTGTGTTTGCCTGATGTAGCCACATCGCCACTCCCTGAGTGATTTGGATCTTTTACAAAACCTCTTCGTCTCATTAGTGTATAAACCCAGAGTCATCAACACCGGGGGCTGCAGCCATTTGTGGTGGTTAACAGACAGAAACAAAGCTGAGACTCTTTGCCACGAGGACTTGACATTAATCTGCTCGTCTTTGCACGCTCCAGCCTCAGTCTCTGAACACACACAAACCAGGGAAAGTGTCTTTTGAAATAAATCCCTGTGATATTTTGTGATTGTGCTTACAGCAGGATCTTAAATGAGGCATGTTTTCTCATTTTTGAGACAAATTGGTATGACAACGGCAGCTCATTGGTGACAGTTTTTTTTTGTTTGTTTGTAGTTCATTTGAAAGAAAATAGTTCCTACATGAAACCACTCAAAACAAGGTCTGTGGATTATCTTGAGTAACCAGGTCACAAATTTTGGAAGAGAGATTGCCTTTGAGTTTTTCTTTGAGCACCACAAGCTGAATGCCAACTGGTATTGGTCTAAAGAGACACAAACTGCAGCCTTCAATGTGCCGGTTGATTTGATGGACAATACACTGAGTACTTTTTGGCTAAGTGGGTCCTGTACTGAACTGGTTTTCAGGAAGCTGTTATGGGAGAAATATGTGTAGAGAAAAAGAAAAGCTTGTGAAAAACTATATTTATAGTTTTATAGTTATAACAAACTTACATATTTAAAATTATGTTACAGAATAATTTATTTTTATTATTTTTACTTATTTTATAATTTAAGCATGATGTTATTTTTATTATTATACTATTTTGCAGATCATTTTCTAATTTTTACTAATTTCTTGCTAGTTTTTGGGGCCTTACTGCTCTTGTTGCTTATTGCCTTCTTCCCTGTTTTTGAAAGTAATAATGCCAATTAACTCAGGTTTCAAAGGGTTAACAAAAGGATTGATGTGAAGTGTGCGTTTTAATGTTAAGTGGTCACAACAGAGCCAAGATGCATTTGGGACAAAGCCATCCAACATAAGTTGCCAAGGAAAAACGATAGATATAATTATCATAATTACGTATTTCAAAATTATGTTGCATAATTACAGTTCCTGAGCACTTTTTAACTTTCTCTTGTTGGTTTTGTTTTAAAAAAAAAAATTGCACTTTTTGCTAATTTCTTGCTAATTTTTTAGATCATTTCTTCTTTCGCTGCTTGTTGCCTTATTCCCATGTTTCTGAAATAAAGGGTTAAACCGGTGAATGTCATTGGTAGGGGAACTGGGTTTGTTCAATGCAATGTCATCTTGTCAAAAGCAAACACAGGAAAGTACCATCTTCATTTTACAACTGTAATCAACTTATTATCTCTAACTGCAAAATATTCCATGAACAGACAACCATCGGTCACGATAATATCCTCAACAGCTGCCAACTACTCAGTCATGATGGAAATTTCCCACACTGATTTCGACTTCATAAAGAAACCGGCAGCCAAGGCATGAAACCAATCACCTGTGCCAGTTCTCCTTGAGCAGCTCTGTCGTGCTCACATTGATTGCCCGGGCCTCAAAGCCTGAGGATTAAAAATAAACATTTCCTGAAGGCCACTGTGCCTCTGGACTGTGTCCGTCACTGAGCTGAAAGTGGGTCAGATGAGCGGCGTTTTTTTGAGGTCTTTCTGTCGTGAGCTTCTTTAACTTCAGAGTGGCGATGAACCGGGCGCCGCTTCTTTCAGGTCACTGTCATAAAGCGTGAAAACTGTCATCCATTCATTACACTTTAGCTCTGCTGTGGAGCTTATTACCAGTGTAATCAAGAAGCTCATAGAGAGACCTGTCACTGCCTCCCACTACATGACAGATCCCTCTGTGAAAAGTAATATTGTCCACATAATATCTCTTTTTCATGACTCAATACTTTGTCATTTTGTCTGTAAAAGAAACGAGTGTGGTTGACTGAACACTGTATTATTGTATTAATATCATTATTGACTCTGTTGTCTGTGCACTGATGGCGATTACTTAGGCTAAGTGCTCAAAATTAACCTGCGACAGGGACACGACTCAATGAGAACATTTTTAAAAACAATTAAAGTTTTTTGTTGTGTAGATAAGGGAGATGTACCTATGTCAGTGTGTGACTCGGTGTGTACAGGAGCAGTGTTACTGCCTAATCTCAGCCTGTCAGTTCTGTTTATAATGGGGAGTTAGCTAGCCCAGTGAGGGACAGCGCTGTGTTCACGCACCGTGTCTATTATCTGTCACACAACATCTGGCGCCAGGAAGCTGATGTGCTTCCTCGTTCTGCTTTTTTAAAACTCAGCCGCTAGAAAAAAAATAAAGCAGATGGGTATCTGCAGGGGCTGTTTTTCAATCAAGTAGAAAGAAAAGAAACAAATTCAGAGGCGAACTAAATCCCAACAGTGTACTGTATCTTTTGCAAGGCTCGGTAGCGAATGTGCAAACTCGGCCACCATGATATCCCTGTGAGATTGCTCTCAAGCTTCAGTGACCAAACTGTGTTTACGGCGGTGGCAACAAAAGGAGAATGTTGTGCAAAACCTGGGTTGGGTCCTGTTTAATGGGTGACCTAGGTATTTTTCAACCTTGACACTTTTTTCCCATGATTTAGATTTTTTGGGATCTTTGGAAAATAGAGTCCAGGTTGAAAAATATCAAAGTTACCTTTAAATCTCTGGAGAGATGAAAAGTTGGACCCCCTCAGAAGTTGGGTGTGACCATACTTACGAAGGACCTTTTGCAACACTGACACACACAGAAAGATTCGGAGAACAGACGCTTACCGTATTCTCTGTGAAATTGTAATCCAGGGAGTACTGTAATTTGCCCAGTTTCTGGTCCTCCTTGGGCTCTGCCTCTTTCTCCGTTTCAGTCAGCCCTGTCTCCGCATCCTCCTCATCCTTCAAGGCCTGAAGGAGACACCCACCAAGAGTCAGTGTCGCCTGTTTGTCGCTGGTGCTAGCACCCAGCCAGCCGTCCCCCGCCCAGGTCCTGCCAGCGGACCTACTCCTGTAAGAGCTGCCACTTGTTTTATGATGTGTAAGGAGGGGGGAAACAAGGGGGGGGGAGCAAGCACTAAAACACCATAGCAGTTAACACCAGGACATGCTCTGTGATGCACTAAAGCCCCAGGCCTGGTCCCCTGATGATGCTTTTTTATCAATCTCTGGGTGTTTCTGTCTAAAGGGAGGAAAGATCAAATGATGTCGCCAGAGATGAGAGCAATGGGCAGGCGTTGGAGGAAGAAGAGGGGAAGGCAGAGAGAGAACAGAAAGAAGAGGAGAGAGAGAGATGCTTCCGGAAAAGATCACAATAGGACAATTCCCTTGATGTTATTTCAGGCAGATCAAGTCTCTGGCAAAAACGCAAATCAACCGGGAAGAGTCTGAAGTGGCAGAGAGTGAGAAGTGAAGTTGGCCTTTTTTTTTTCGTTAGCCTGGCACTGAGGTAAGGGTAGAGGGTGGTGGCATTGGTGGTGGTGGGGAACAGGAGGGGGGGTGGAGGAGTTTGTTATAAGACCAACATGCGATTGAAGAGGCAAAGACTAGCTCTCAAGGTCATTCATTCAGCGTCAAGAGTTGCCTTCCAAGATGTCTCTTTCGTTAGGCATGCAGAGCATTCTCTGTCGAACAAACCAGTGCTCTCGTGTGATTCCCCATTCCCCGAGTCTGGGTACCCCCTCAAGACACACAGTCACATTGTCATCATCCCCCTCAAAGCCTTCATGTTATCCCCTACGCCGATGGTAGCTAGAAGCATCATGCCAGCGGTGGGTGGGGAGGTGTTGGTAGAAGGGGGGTTGTAATGTACATCGGTGGGCCTGCTCCTAATAGTTTGTCAAGTTGCTCATGTGAAAGCAAAAGGCTGAACAACACTGATTGGTTTCAAAGTTTTTCTGCTGAGCCACTTTGGTCTCCGCCTTTTGGGAGCAAATCGAATTGTGATGACAAGTGTTAAGTAAGACTTCTGCAGGCGGCAGCTGCAAACCAGGCTGCAATGTAACCACTCCGGGCACGTTTGCAGTTTACGTCGACTGAAGTGCTTGTTTTGGCCACTAACAGGCTCAGATTGTTATTCTAAGGGCTCATTAATATATATTCCAGGTTTTCTTAATAAATCCACGCTTGTAACAGAGGCAGCAGTGGCCTTCAAGGCCATTAAATGTATCGCAAACCCGGGATGGAGAATCCTTTACCCTATATTACAAATTAGTTTGATTCTGACATAATTTTTAATGTTTTCGTTGTCTTCTATGGTCGTATCTCGTTTGATCTACATTACACTGATCTGGCGAACTGCGGTGGTACTGCTCTGTCATCCAGATCCATAATGAATGCAGACTTAGGACAGAGGGCTGTTTGTGTCCGTATACATACCTAACGTTGAGCATAAATGAGCCCAAAGTGTCTGACAACATTTTGGAGAGGTAGACCATTTTGTTAAAGAGTAATATCCTGTTTGATGAATCACAAACAGCCCCAAAATCGTAATCTTTAAACCTCACCACACTTCATTTAAATAAACAGTAATTTCATCCTGTGAAAAACACTTCATTCACAGTCAAAATTCACAGAATAAAACTTGCATAATTTGTCTTGGTACATCTCTCTGTTGTTTTAACAAACATCAACTCTGGTTTGATTGAAATGAACTCTTAATTCACCCAGTGAGATGTTAAAATATGCCGTCTCTATACACTGTAAAAATACAGTTTATTAAATGGAGTAGGGTGAGGGTTGTTTTTTCTAACCTTTTTGTTCGACTAGATTTTTGCCGTACAAATATTTTCACATCTAACTGGGTGAATTAAGAGTTTTTAAACCAAACCAGAGTTGATGATTGCTAGAAGAGAGGACAAAACAAAATGTTTGTTGCAATTTTTTTTTTTTTAAGTTTTATATTGTTTGTCAACTTTGAATGAAGCGTGTTTTACTTTGATAAAATTACTGTTTATATAAATGGATTCTGGTGGTTTGCACGATTGCAATTTCAAACTGTTTCTGTTTGAACAAAAATCTCTTTCCATAAAGTTTTCAGACACCTATAATAACAATCTGAGCCTGTCAGTGGCAAAAACGAACACTTTTGGTGTATGTAAATTGATGATACGAACATTTCCCAAGTGGTTACACTGCAGCGTTTTTTGGAGCCACCTGCTGCAGCGCTCACTGGACCAGTTTCCAAAGTGGTTCCCATTAGTATGAGTGGGTGGTTTTTAGGTTTGACACATAAAAAGAAGAAAAAGTGGAGCAGGTAAAATGACTGAGGAAAACAAAATCCCCTAATTAATCAAACGTGTAATTCATAGGATTTTTAATAAGGTTAATCCAATTTTTTAAAGAATCAGCGCTCCAGGATCTGTTTCACCTGGGTTTGCAGATGTGACAGAACGTCAAAAGCTTCCTTTTCATCACCGGTTTCAAAAGAGCATTTACTTGTAGAGCCTCTCAATCATTCTACGTTTGCCCGCCGCCACTCGTTTGAAGTGTAAATTAAAGATTCAAAAGGCAGGAGACTTGAGCTTGGCACGAAAATCAGCATGGTTCAACCTTGTCAATGCGCACCCCAGTGTTTCTTTCATACATATATATGTGCATATGCAGGTTGTACACACATATATACAGTAGATATACATGTACTGTATGCATAGTTACATATATTTGGTTCTACGGGAGTAAGTTGTTGTCAAGAGGCTATAAAAAAACATCAGAGCAGCAGGCTTAAGAAGATCCAACAGCAATTAGGAACCTACCGCCAGCGACCATCCCGAACAGTCATCAGACACAACACAGATAAGGAGGACATAGAAGGAAGAAACACAAATTAAAACAACCACACACAGGAGTTAACACACCAGAGTCTGGGCACACCAGGAGAAATGACCGCTTGCCTCCGAAGTGGCAGATTCACAGAGATTAGGGCGACCGATAACTGAGGTCTTTTATTTTGATTAATGGCTATTTAAATAAAAAACTGAATGCTTCTAGGGCAGCCAGAGTAATAGAAATTAATGGAAAATCCCCAACAAGCACAAGTGATGCAGTTATTTGATCGACCCTGCTGGTTGTTAAAGCCGTTCTCCGTTACATAAGAAAATAAATGAGTCTTTAACACTTAATTCATGCTTTCTTCTACGATAAGTAATGAAGTATGAAAATATTGTCAGCGGTTTCCGGCTCCGACTCGAATCCACCTCTGATAGCGGAGGTGTTGCAGCAAATTAAACACACTTTGTACACGATTCCACCGAGGATGGCGGTATAATGATGCTCCGCTGGTGCAATTAGTGAGCTAACTCCATTTGAAGTGTCAGGGTTTCATTTGCTTCCCGTTTTGTACTACAGTTTGAAAGGTAGGGTTTCATTTTGGTTGGTTAAATTACGGTTTCGGTTTGGTGATGTCATTTCTCTGGGTGGGTACCACTGCATTACACGGCAAACGTTACTCACACTCTTCAACATGTGAGCAGGTCCTCATATGACAAAAAGAAAACACTCACAGGAACAAAAAATAGGAGGAAAAAAAAGAGAGATTGAAAAACTCTCTTCAATCTGAAGCCATTTAAATGGCTTCCATAAACTTTCCTGTAATTAGACTGAATTATTTTTTAATTAATCGGTGAAATATCACAGTAAGTAAAACTGTATGTATCTCTTTGGCAACGATAAATACATAAGATGTACAAATACATACAGTGCAGTAGCAACCATTGCATTAAAAAATAGGGACGTTTTTGACGACGATATTTGCAGTGAAAATATTTCCATATTATTGGTGAAAAAACAACTTAAAGGAATATTTTGGATTTTTTGAAGTGGGGTTGTATGACGTTTATCCAAAGTAAATGTATCATATACAAGAGATGGCAGCCAGTTTGGAGAAGCAGGCAGCACAACCACCATGGAAGCTAAGCAATGTACTACTGTGGATGGAGGTGTCAGAAAAAAATATTTTAGCCACCAAAAAAAATCATCAATATCATTTCAAGTATACGCTATATTGTGAGAATTTGCACCACTTTACCTCCACCACTTTGCACCACCTTTCTGCCTCGTGGAACCACTTAAGTTACAATATACATCCATGTCTGTCCGGACTGTTTTGTAGCCATATGACAGGTGGCGATGCCTGAAATCTGGATGTTGCTGCAAAGAAGCTAAAAAAATCCTAAAACATAGAAGCCTCACACACATGTTAAACCTGTCAGCCGAAATATTCATACAATCAGGACAGTTTCAAGATTAGTGTCACCAGTTATGACAATGAATAATAGCCAGAAAAGTGTTTTTGCAGAACATTATGATGTCACAGTGAAGTTGACTTTAGACATTTGGGATATAAAATCTCACAACTTCACAATTTTACCCCATTTGAAATTTAGTCATAATGTATAAATTCTTGAGTTAGGGCCAAAATATGCTTTGTGAGGTCACACTGACCTTGACCTTTGACCATCAAATTCTAATCACTTCATGGACGTTTGTGCCAAATTGAAAGAAATTCCCACAAGGCGTTCTGGGAATATTGCGTTAACAAAAATGTGATGTACGCATGTACAGACAATCAAGAGAGCAAAATAAACTGATATAGATTTTGTTTTAGGTGGGACCTTTCTTAGATGGCTAAAACATATTTTGCTGCTGCCTCCCTTCCACAACAGTACAATGCTTAGCTTCCATGTGGAAACTCCAGTCTGCTTCTTCACACTGGGAGCGTGCCGACCACCATCTACTGTATGTGACACACTAACTATGGATAAATACCTCATACAACCCTACTTAAAAAAACCCTAACTATCCCTTTGATGTGCTGATGGAGTTACTGCAAATGTAAGCAATCAAATCCTATTGAAACTATTGAAAGCACTAAACTATAGAAAAAAAGAAAATACGTTGAACGCAGACCGTATTTGATACATTTTATACATCATTCTGAAGAAATAATTTTCTAGTACTATGCATATGGGATCCAACAAAAACAAAATGTTTGGGCAGTAACTTGTTATTTACTTGTAGGGAAGGATGTTTCTGGATTTTAAGCAACAATAGTTCAAAGTCTTTACCTCGGTTTTGGCTCCATCTTTGACGTCCATCATGTTGATGGCATTCTTGCCCTTGTCTTTGCCCTTCTTTTTGTTTTTCTTCTTGAATATCCATTTTTTGCAGATGCAGAAGCAGCATGCTAACACCAGAATGATAGCCACAAAGGCGATGGAGACAATGGCCCATGATGGCACTGCGGAAAAAACAAACAAAAAAGAGTTTGGATTAAACTTCTGGGAGAAATAAAACCCTGCAGAGAAGAAAACAACTTCTGAGTCAACTCGGCCAAAGTAGCATTTGAAGTTCCAAAAAGTAATGATTACACAGACTGACTGAGGTGAGATAAAAGCAGAGAAAATGTGTGTGCCTGCAGAGTTGGCACACTGGATCAGCACCTAAGCCAGCGCCTGAGTCCATCAAGAAGTGGCAGACCTCTAACGATCGGTGCTGACTAGCAGGACAAGACCCGACTGAACAGCTCCAGCCAATTTAGCGGAAGTAACAGATGTTGGCATTTTCCACTTGCCATTTAAACAAAAGATTCTCAGACAGCTGACACTTTCACGGCAATCACCGGCAACACAGAACTTGCCGGGACTGAGAGCGGCGGTAATTTTGCAGGGTGGGCCTGAGAGGCATTAACAGTGGAGCGACCATGACAGGGCAATGATGCAGTAAAAATCAAACGGATTCACGGGGGTTTGACACACATTGTTCACATGCTCTCGGCTCCCACATTACCTTTTGAAAAACAGTATGAAATGAGTCTTCTGCGTTCAGGTTTAAGGCTTCGAATTTTTAGACGAAAACCTTTCTCAGAGGTCGAACTGCTCCATTTATAAAAGAGCCTAATCTCACTGAATTAAACCTGAACCTTACACTTTAGTCCAAAGGACGATACAGGACAAAAGCAGGAAGGTCTCTTTAATTAAACATTTTGTATCTCCTGTCAGCAATCCCACATTAAAATCACCAATTTCCAAGTAATCATTTCCTTGTAAAAACATTTCTTTTATGCCGTCCAACTGAGCAATACTCTCTCGGTGTGAAGAGAACTGAGCTGCTGCCTATTATATCTTAAAACCTTTAGGCTAGGTTTGGGATTTAGGATTGCTGTTCATTTTTTTAATCTTCAAGACAGCTAAAAAATAAACTTTTAAGTCCTAAAACTAAAAAACAAAATCCATAAAATCTTTTACTCTGGACAATATCACTTTATTGTGGTATGTTTATGCCAACGGCCGTTTAGAAAACTCTTTTGATGGTGTACTTAGTTGCTTGCAGGAAAGTAGAAGCAACATATTTATCAATCTATGATGTGTTATGCTTAAACATAAAGTCTCACCTCTTTATAAGTATCTCCAGTGTTGTAGCATAAAGGAAAACTTAAGCCTCCAAATGTTCATTTGCAGGCTACAACAATTACTTATTTTTTATTACAATGAATTTGTGAGGAAAATATGGCCTTTATTGCATGCATCGATAAACTAAATAGAGGAAATTCTTGATGAATTGAAGTAAACGAGGTCTGCATACATGGGTCTCATCTAGGTGAAAATTATGGGCTGCTTTGTAGGAATTTTTAGAGAGGTGAGAGGGCTGAGCATGAGACCTGTAAAAGATTAAATATTTCACCAGTTTTGACATGTATGCAACATTTTGTGAGTTTTCAAGCACCTCTGGGGTCTAAAAATGCAGTTCATTGAAGAAGATAATGATAATTCCTTCAGTTTCAATAGGGCCTTTGTGACTGCCTGCAGTGGTTGCTCGGGCCCGAAATATGATAAGCAAAGGCAATTTGATGTGAGTGATGTATGAGTTGTTGCTTCTGCCACCATATGTTGTTTCTGTACACTGTGTGGACCTGACTGGAGAAAATTGGACAACCGACAGTCAACTCTGTCACCTACAGACACTCGGCTCAACAACACAGTGACGGCTCTAACAGCCTGCTGCAAACACACTGACACCTATCTCAATATACAGTCAGCAGACAGTTAGTGCTCCCCAGTGAGCCTGCACACTGATGCAGTATACAGCACACATCCACACTCTTACACATAATGGAAGGAGAGAGTGGGTTGTTTTAAGCAGCGGAGACATAAAGTCCAGATGGGCTGAAAATAATGAGAGACCTCGCAACAGACTTCTCCCTTCAGCAGTCATAATCGCGGCTCTTTCATTGTACTCTGCAGACACCAAACACCTGGCAGCCCACCCCTCATTTTAATAGAGAGGAATAACAGACAAATGAGCCAATTTCATGAGCATGTTTTTGGTTTTGTCAGTGCTCTGAAAAGCAAAGGGAATACTTCTGACTGAGGCAATTTGGACTGCGACATCTGAAAAGTGCGCAATACTGAAGAAACAAATAGAAAATCCTCTCCTTGAGGGAGACAAAATACAGTTCATGGTTCATTTTAGGAAGAAGCCCAATGGTGATGATAAATCCAACAAACCACTAGATAAAATGAGACAAGTCCTTTGAAGACTTTATCTGAAAAAAAAAAACTCCAAAAAGACCCATCAAAACAGAAAACTATATTACAGTTTATCACTCTGGGGTTTTGCTCACCAGCAATCAGCTGTGGTTATTTTCGCTGAGGTCCGAGGGGAGAAAGAGTAAAAGAGAGAGGGAGAGGGTGAGCGAAAGAGAGGGGAGAAAAATCAATGCTCTGTTGACAAAATCAATAAGCACTCTCCTCCAAGGAAAAACAGTGAGTGATGCTCTAAAATAACTTCAGGATCTACAGCTTTGGCCTCGCCCCGCAGCGGTGTGGTGATGGAGGTGACACTGGATGGGACTCGTTTACGGTGAGCCCTCCAAAACTGACAGAATTTCCTCTAAAAACTTGAAACTATACTGAGAGTAAACTCTGGGTCAGGCAGAGTTTCTTGGGTTTCTTATGGCATAGACACATAAAACAAACTGAATTTCTTTTAGAGAATTGTAAATCTTGTTATTTCACAGCCAAATCTTGGAGGTTTAAGGAAAAGTTTTGGCACTTAAATTTAGTTTTTTCTTGCATATTTGTGGTTTACTGTTTAATGAGATACCCTTTTTTTAAAGATTATTTTTGGGCATTTTAGCCTTTACTAGATACGACAGATCAATAGCGTGAAAGGGGGAGAGAGAGAGGGGACGACATGAGAGATCAAGAGATCCCAATTTACATAATACATTCACAATTTATAAACATTAACTAACAAATGATTAGCCAAAAATGATCAATTAAAAGTGGATGGCATGCCACTTGCCAAGCAGCAGATCACTGTTAAAGACCACCAAATAACAAAACCAGTTCTTTTCATCGCTGGTTTTCTAGCAGCGTTTTAAGCTCTACACATGCATGTTTGTCGTGATCTGTCAATGTTTGTCCATCTGCTTTTTAGGCTCCAAATGTGGGTGTTTTGTAGAAACCCATCTGCTTATTAAATCATAGAAGTTGGTTGGTTGGTTGATTTCATAGACATCCAATTTTTTTATTTCCAGCAGGTTTTTCAGGCTCCAAATTGAATGCATCGACCTGTCGCTGTGTCTCTATCTGCTTCTTAAGCTTCAAACATGGGTATGTTGTAGTGATCCACTAGCGGCAATAGTTTATTCTTAACCAAGACGCTTTTCCAGCGGGGTCCGTGCCCCCAAACCAGGTATTTTAAGCCAAAACATGATCTTTTTTTTTAACCATAAGCAGGTGCTTTTTGTGCCTTTCTGTTCACTTTCTGATGGGAATCAGAAAGTGAAAAAATAAAACTTAGAACTATTATAGTTCAAAAAATGGACACTTCTCCAAAAAAAGTCCCATGGTTTTTTGTTTTGCAGTTGTTTGTGTATCTCATTATCTGTGCTATTCTGCAAAGCAGCTCCTATCTGTGATGCTGCAGAGGGCCACATCACAGTCCTGACACTTCAGAGAGGGGCCTGATCCTGCTGCCTGCAGTGAACACAGAGTTTACATCCATGTGAGGCCCTCCTGCCTGTTAGATTTTCTCCAGATTTATTGTTTTCTTCTTCTTCTTCTTCTTCTTCTTATTATTATAGCGGCTACCAGAGTTTATTCTAATGCACGAGGAACCCTGCTGACACTTCAAACCCGAATGCCAAAGACTCCAAGACCCTTTAGACAAAACGGGAGCATTTGTTTCTTACACATCTGCGGATACTGCAGCTCATCTCAGCACAGGGACAGCTACCTTTACCTCCCACATACAAATGCAAACACAAGGTAAGGTAAGGTAAGGAGACAGTCTTTTAATGGAAGTGTCGGAGATGTGACAGATTCGTATTTTGAGCGGGCAAACCACAGCGATAAGCAATCACCCCTCTGAAGGAACTCTGATTTCTTTTCTCCTCCAAATAGAAGCTCCCATCAACCAAAATCAAAATATACACGCTGTAAACTTTCTTTTTCATACCCTCACAATGCTTGTGTCACTCTGTAGTCAATCTGGCTTTTCATGAAGGCTCACGACGCCTGATGGAATCCGATTCAGCCAGTTACAGTGGAAACTATGAATGCATGAACCCAGCTCTTATCTTATTCGTCAAGCGTGCGTCTTCCAGTGAAAGGCACTTCTGTGTCCCTTAATTAAAGAAACCTGAGTCCCAGAAAGCAATAAAAAGCATCTCCTAATTAACTACATTGTGTGAGTGTCTTTTCTCGAGAGATAGAGACGGAGGGAGAGAGAAAGTGAAAGAAAGAGCGAGAGGGAGTACTGGCAGCATGCGCACTGCACTTCAACTCCCAGCACTTATCTCTTGTTCCGCCGAGTGACATGGCATGGAAAATGGAGTTTCTCTAATGGGTGGGTTGCGCATGATGAAATCCATGTTTGCTGTTCCTCAAGGCTCAAAACGCTTTTCAGCACTTTCATTGCAATGGTCTGGCACCAGAGCACTAAACAATGAGAACTCTTTAAAGTACTGTGGACACAGTGAGTCACATTTACTGTACTGAGGTCCCTCCTACTGTTTTCAAATCTGCCTTTGGACATTTTACATTAACCTCTTTCATACACGTGCGCTGGCTTTGCTTGACCCAGTTTGTCTTGGTGCATCAGCCCAGAGCAGCAAAAATTTGTGTGTCCATACAACAGGACTCCCAGCTTCAAAGTGTGTCTTTAACTAATGACACACTTGTGCTTTTGAACTGTCCACCACTGTGGTGTTAACAAGAACGAGTCATTACCAAGACCAGAGTGTATCGAGAATGAGACAAGAAGAGACCAGAGTGTATCTAGACCAAGTCAAGACCAAGACTTTAGGAGTTGAGACCAAGTTATGACCAGTACCAATGTGTATCAAGACTATGTCAAGATCAAGACTTTGAGGGGTTGACACCAAGTTGGGACTAAAACCAGAGTATATAGATACCAAGTCAAGACCAACACTTTGAGGACTTAAGACCTAGTCAAGACAAAGCTCAGTGTATCAAGACCAAGACTTTAAAGGGTTAAGACAAAGCTATGATCAATACGAATGTGTATCAAGACTAAGTCAAGATCAAGTCTTTGAGGTGTCAAGACCAAGTCATGACCCAGAGTTTATCTAGTGCTGACCTAACTCTTGCTTCACCAAAAATTGTCTCTCGTCCCCAATGCCAAAATGTATTGCACTGATTATGTATTCTGCGTACACTAGTCGCTGTAGCAGGACCCTTCTGACCTACATCTATGGCACTGAAGAACACGAATAACTCCCATTTATTAACATTCAAAACAGGTGA
This sequence comes from Plectropomus leopardus, assembly GCF_026936395.1. Classification (NCBI taxonomy): domain Eukaryota; kingdom Metazoa; phylum Chordata; class Actinopteri; order Perciformes; family Serranidae; genus Plectropomus; species Plectropomus leopardus. Next base: position 6,122,292 of record NC_142197.1, read on the forward strand.
ATAAACTCAAATTGTCCTTTACTAATACTTCAAATTACAAAGATTTAACTTGGCAAACAACTAATTCAGGGTATTACAGTTAAATTTAGGAATTGTCACTATTTTGTTTGCTGGGAAATAACTGCATCCAACATGAGAACTAAATTTTATTAAGATGCATGGAAGAATGGGAATCAAAATACCTGCATTCCCATTACACCTGCTGAGAAAGACCTTTGTGATACAATTTAAGGCTCCAGAACACACTGAATGGACCTTGTGGTGAGACTGTCATGCAAACTAATTTGATCTATATTTCAACGTGACTTTGTTTGAAAATGAAAGAAATTACAAAGAAATTCTTCCAAGAACTTCTATATTAACTCCCTATCTTTGTGTGTGACCAGCATAAATTTTTACCACTTACAAGGTGCATACTTCAAATATAAGTCATAATGATTGAGTCCAACCCTATAAGACGTCTCTGTTATGACTCAACTCTGTATTTAAAAGCAGTTCTTCCTGTATATCCCTGTTAATACAGAGCACTTTACGTTTGCGAGAAGGCCTTTATGAAGGGGATTGAGTTTGATGGATGCATTTAAAAGGGTATGTGTGCGTGTGTAATATTGCATCTGGGTTCTATCCACTTCCAGCTGCCTATGCTAATCCAATGTGACAGGACCCTGTTGGTCAATTAACCTTGACATTATATCTTGTTATGCTTATGAGAACAACACTCTGTCCGCGCCCTTTCCCCGCTGTGGCTTGTTTAAGCAAACAATATGACTGCAGCAGGGAGCGACTATATACAACAATGACTGTGCAGAAAATGAGAGCTGATGATGATGAAAACTGGTTCAGAGGTCTTGTGCTTCTTCTGTTATACCAAAGAAATAGGCTGGAGTATTTCTTTGTGATTTTCTTAAATTAGGTTTTTCTTTTCTGTTTGGTCAATTGTTCTGATTATTATCAGAAAATGTAGAACCATCGGCACAATGTGTTTCCTGGAAATCCTATGACTTGACACTACATCAACAGTGCATGAGGAGGATTTACAACAAAAGATGTGATGAAACGAGATAAAAGAACAATGATTGTAATTTTGAGGCACAAAGAAAAGTAGAGCAGTTGAATGTGCAGCATAAAGAGGCTCTGTTTTTTCTTTCGCCCTCTGAGTAAATGTGTATTTGCACTGCATATATATGGAACTAGAAGGGCATTTGGAGAGCACAAACCTCGGCCTAATGCCCTATCTGGCTATTTTTGAAGGTACAACTTAGAATGTCAATGAATGACCATTAATTAGTTAACCACCAAGAATATTTTTGGCCAGTTACACATGTCCATCAACAGGTTAATTTGCTACTCTTCTCTTCAGTTTACTGAACTGCACAACCACATGGATCTGGGAGACAGACTGCTAGCCACCTTAACATGCATAAAAATATTGCCCACTGCCCACCCTCTGGTCTCCACTGGTTTATTAGCCAGTGCGCACCACTTAAGTTAGTGGTGCTATTTACTCTGCGATTAACGCTAATAATGCTGTCGTGAGTCATCAGCATTGCTGTGGAAACATTGTTTTCATATCACAGGTCGCCCCAGTGAGTAAGCAGCTCAGTCTTTAAATCCTATAATATTGTTAACCGTGTTACCACTGTTAGCTCAGTTAGTGGTGGCTACTGGTACTAAAATAGTTAACGATGCTAAAAGGGTTTTGCAGCACATAGTGAAGCTGCTTACCCACCAGGAAGACCTGCGGGGAAACCAATGGGTGGCCAGCATGTTTCTGCTATAATGTCATCCTGCCACCTGAATGGCGTTACCAGCCTTGATGGCAAATGAGCATCACCAGCTAACTCCCACCCAACCCGACTGGTGCAAAATGCAGAGCAGTCAAGGGTAACATTAGCTAAACAGTGGAGACCGGTGGGTAGTGTGCACTGTGTTTACATGTTAGCACAGCTCATTGTCTGCATTGGAAAGCAAAATTAACCAAAACTGACATCCCTAATCATATCATATACTTGGCAGAAAATAAGAAAAAGCAGCCTTTTCTTAATGTTCACAGGAGGAAATTTATTACAATCAACACAGATAAGTCATCACGTTTACAAAAGCTTCAGGACAAAGACTCGAAACATATATTTGACTCTCAAATTCTCACAAAATCTCAGAGAAGACGAGAGATCTGTTTCCCATCTGTTGAATGTAGACTCAGAGTGAAGCTGGAGCTGGTTGAGACTGATCTGGCTTGGGTTTGACCAGCCTCTGATGATGTAAACTTTACAAAGCGAGGGCAAAGAGTTGACAACCAGGCTCGCCGCCAGAGCAGCAGGCAGGCAGAAAGACTCTGCTGATCCACCACCGTAATCCCCCTTAATAAAGTCTGCTGTCTGTTGACTGTGAGCAGCCACAGAGTCAAACAAGTTAAGACACGTCCAAGCTCTGACGTTTCGTCTTGCATTTTTCCTTTAGCTTTTTCTCAAGTTACACCACAAAGTCTTATTTTTTGTATTTTTAGCTGCAACCATCAGCTACATAACACTCATCAGTCAGCGCCAAAAGTGGAAGACACTGTCAGTCAGTCCCAAGAGTTTTAGTCCCAAAAAAAGCCCCATAAGTCAGAATCAGAGTGCACAAGAAAAAGCTGTTGTGGGGTACATACAAGTTTCCTTAGTTCTCAGCTTGAATAAAAATGGAAAAACAACTATTGCATGATGATTGTAAAGTTTTCGCAGCTCTTTAAAATGTTTGTGAGTTCACCTATCTGCCTAAAAGCACAAAAAATCCAGATAAAAATGAAGAAAAAAAAAAAAAAGAAGGACCATTATTTATTTCCCTGAAATGTCAATCGCTTGTCTGTGTTATTTGGCGTAATGGCTGGTGGAGCCAGCAGTCATGGATCAAACAGCTTCTGTGCTCAGAGGTTAATTGTTATTGAGGAGTAAAGCCTTGGGTGTTTAGAAAACTTACTAAGAAATTCAATACGATGGTTTCCTTGGAGGCAACCTCCCCGCTCGTTGAAAAGTCACAATATGGTTTAGTGTGATTACACAGTCGGACCTCGGCGCGCGTGTCGGGTGTGTGCGCTCATGTTTCTGTGGTTGGAGGCACGTTCATACATTAATTAGATGGCTTCATTTTTGTTGCATAGGGAATGATTGTGCGCACATTTTGTGCTGGTTTTCAGCTTCTCCAAAGTTGGGATTTTCTGTTTTCTTTTGGTTTTGGGTCTTTGTAAATTACCACAGTGTAATGCATTCATTTGAGAACAAAACATTTGCACCTTTTTTTCGGATTAATAAGATTTTAAAAGTATGGGGAAAAAAATCTGCTCTGTTTTTATTAAATATATGGATCATTGTGAATGATTTAAGGGGATTAGTGGCATCTGAACACAGAAAAAAGGAGCAGATCTTATTTCTCAACTGAATGCCTTGTGGTTCTGTACTATATTAATGATATTTGTGTTTTGTTCTGTTGTTCAGACAAAATAGCAATTTGAAGACGCCACCTTGACCTTTTATCTGACATTTGATATAATAGCAATAAGCTTAAATAAGAGATAATCAGCATATTGATTAGGAATTGTTATTTACAGCCCTACAGTGCAATAAATAGATTGAGGGTATCTATTAGTTAATAAACCCCACCAAATAATAATAAGCAGAGGTGATTACTGGATAAATATGCATGTACGCACATTTTTGAGACCTTCAACATGTTTTGAATTATTAAAATGAAAAAAAGGCAAGCACAGTCAGAAATACAGATAAAGTCAGCTGGATTTTGGATGCTTGAGCCACCAGCCAACAGACAAGGCAGAGCCAATATCCCCTGCTCAGAGATATATGTCCTGCAGATCCTGATGGACAGAAATGCAGCAACAAGTTAGGCCGGTCTGACAGCCCCATGCAACCAGCCTCAAAGCCAGCAGGGCTTAAACTGGGTTATAAGCCCCCAAAAGGAAAACCGTCTGCGGCAGCATTAGCTGAGCATGCAGCTTCTGCTATCGCATACTCCTTGTTAAATCTGCAACCTGATTTTCTCCAGACAGTATCGATATTCTTGCGAGTAAACAAGTCTTAGGGCATTCATCATCAGGTTGGCAGCACCAGGGAGCAGACGCTGCTTTTGATTGAGGGGATGAGGTGAGAAAACAGTAATTTAAAAGTCTGTATAATGGACAGGCCTTTTTCTCTCTCTAACTTTCTTGACAAAAGGAGGCCAAATTTATTTATTTTCTCTCCAGATTACAATGTCAAAAGTTGGAGGCAATATTGAATCGCTTACTTACTTCTAAAGATGATGTGAAAATGGTGCCAGGCTTAGGTTAGATGAGGTAGGAATAGCAGTACATTTCCAATGCTGAGCCAAAATAGGACATCAAGCTCAGCAGCCCCATATGGGAATCATAATACTGAAGACTGTTGATCCTATTTTTTCACCCTTTGCACCAAAGCTCACTTTCAAAATTAATTTGTGTTCTCATTTTACATTAATGAAAATGTGTTTTTCAAGCCCGCATGGAAATTTTCTGGCATCACTGGGCATTGAAACATTAAACAGATGTTTCTCAGTTGAAAAAACATCAATCAGAAAGTGACGCAGAGGGAATAAATCAGCCAACTGAGGTAGTGAATTTTATCTTTTACCATCAGGACATAATTTTACCAGATTGTAAGATTTATGAAAATTCCTTTTAAATACTCCTTCCTTCACACCACCTTAAACATCATAAATAAATGGTATCTACAAAAACACAATGCCGTAGTATAGAGTAATTTTTGGTATTAGGTATTTATTCTGTTTTTAGAAATACATGCTGTATGTTTATTGTCCGAGTTTGTTTTGCATTGTATGTTGTATCTTGAGCTACTTCTACGATAATTATCTGTTACAACAGACAGATAATTTTTTATGAATCTGAATCTGAAAAAGACTAACTGCTATCAAACTGCTTATCAACCCTAATTTTATTCTTTTTGTAGATCCCTTTATTACACTGACCTTCTTGGCATATTTTTATTTTTATTCTTAACTAATGCATTTATGCGTCGGAACCAATAATGAGTAATAACAACAGTGGTCTCTATAGCTAATTTCCCTTTCCTTGACAACTACACGGGTGGATTTTTTATTTATTTAAATTCACTGTTTAGATTTTATCATGGCTTAAATTTTGGTGGTTTGAGAGACAAGCTGTCTGTGAAGCATCACTCAGTGCTCAATATTCACTTCCGATTTGAAAAACCCAAGATGGCAATAACAAAAAATGCCAAGCTCTAGGATTTAAAATGATGGTCCACAAACCAACGGTTGACGTCATGGTAGCTACGTCCGTTATTTTATACAGTCTATGAACCAGACACGTCTGCTAGAGCAAATAAAACATGAGCGTGCACATTTATCTGGTTCCCTTGCTAACAGGAAGGAAGATAAAGCTCACTAGTTGAAACCATGAGTCATTTATACGCACTCATAGAGCAAATAAACCTTCCTCTGTGGGAGAAGGATTTTTTTCCACTATTAAACCTCTAGAAACAGGAGTGTGACTGTGCTGAAGAAAAAGGGCTTTTCTTCCACAGGAGCCATTTCACGATGCGAGAATTACTTCCACATGAGCCTGTGGATGTATTTCTGTTTATGTTTCTGCTGAATATAAAAGCACTGGATCCTCAGGCAATGCTTTATCCAGGATGACATAATGACAACCATATTCTTATATACTTAATGCTTCAAATTTCTCAAGGCAAAAAATGTGGCTGTGAAAGTTACTTGGCAATAAAAGGGCGGGATGTGTTTTAAAGAGTGGAAATGACGACAGTTTTGACTGAAAGCACAAGTAAGATAGAAAAAAAAAAGAAAATCTAACAGCAAATAATAAAGCCAGATACGCATAATTTATCAATTTATCATGTCAAACCTCAAATTATTGTTGCCAGATGTTCTTTTTCCACCTCAAATAATTTAGTAAGACAATTCCATCTGAGACATTTGGTGCATAAAATACTTGTTGATTTGAGCAACAAAATGAAAGATTCAGTGAAAGATTTGTTCACCTGGTTCACTTGAAGCCTTTTATCAAAAGTCACATGTAACACTGACAGTTTTTCAAGTGTGCGTCATCAACAAACGTTCACTCACACGTGAATCATGGCTGCACTTGAATCACACAAAACGGACTGAATGGTTTGAGTCAGAAGGAGCGTAATTATAGACATATCACGTCGCTGAAAGGCTGCTGGAAAAACAGCATCAATGAAGGTGCACGGCCTGAGTATTTTTGATTTTTTTTTTGATGGATATTTTTTAAATATTCCATGCATTTATGTCTTTTGGTATGGGATGAATGGATGGACCTGTCACTGTATGTTGCTTGAGTTGTTTGATGTATATATCTCACTGGGTTTGTTGGATGATCAACGAATCTTCAACGCCACAGTCAACAGGAACGCTGAACTGACGTATGGGGCTATCACTGCAATCCATTATACGCCGCTTTGACAATTCAAAATCTTGTTATATTTACTCTGTCTCTTATAAACTCAGTAATGGTCTATTTAGGCATTTTGTTTTTTTGTTTGTTTGTTCTCTGTACATATCTTATTATTATTATTATTATTATTATTATTATTATTATTATTATTATGATTATTATTATTATATTTCATTCTATTCTATTTAATTTATTCTTTGTTAAGTGCCTTCCTTTGTATATATATATATATATATATATAAATATATATATATATATTTTGATTATTTTGCCCTTTTTAACAAATATTATATAATATCTTTAATATCTTTGCTGCTCACAGGATTAATAAAGGATTTCTATCCTATTTTCTGTTTTCTTTTTTTCTCTATTACGAGCCGTTGTTTGTGTTTTGTCTGTTGTTTATACATTTGACAGGATTCTTTAAACGGCAGATACAGGTACTGCACTGGCTCATATGTTCAAATAAATCCAGCACACCACAGTTGAGTTTGGTTCAGTTCGTTACACATTAGAAAAATTGTCAAAAGGTACACCTTATGATTATTTTCTGTAATGAATGTTCTGACATTTATTGTTTTGATTAATTAATTAATCGTTTTGTCTACAAAATGTCAGAAATAGGGAAAAATATTGATTAAAATGTCCCAGAATCCAGGTCTGCATCTTTAAATTTGTCCAACCAACAATGCAAAACCCAAAGATATTCCATTTACTGTCTCATAAGACTGAGAAAACCAGAAAACATTTGATTTTAAAAGACTGGATCCAGTGAATTCTTGTCATTTTTTGCTTTAAAAAAATTACTTAAATGATCAAAAGAGGTGCCCCTAATTAACTATTTCAGCTCTAAAATTGTCCCGCTGTCATAGTGGAGAACGTAGAAACACTTACATGGGATTTTGTTCAGCTCATTCATGAACTTGTCCTTCAGTTTGGAAAAGGCCTCGTCCTTCTCGCCGGTGCCTGGGCCGGCCATGTTGGTGGTGTTGGAGGTGGCCGTGGAGGAGGAGGCGGTGGTGGGCTCGGGCGGCGCCGCCGCCAGTGCTTCCCTTCGACTCTCATTCATTGTGGCGATGCTGGGCAGCCAGGCAGATGCTGGAGAAGTGGAGAAAGAGAAAGACAAAACAGAGTGGGTTAGATTTTTTTTTTTGTGCCGCTGTGACAGATGCATGTCAGAGACAGTGCGCTCGCCTTGTCAGATGACTGAGTTGACGCAGAGCGTGTGAGCAGCTGCTGGCTCAGCCTCGGTAAACATCAGCTGGAGTCCAGAATGAATTGGCCAGCAGGCTGAATTCAGAACAAAGCTACTCACTCATTGCTTAAACTCCAGATTAGCATCACAGAGCAGAGATAAAATGATTATTTATTACTGTCATACAACAAAGGCAGTAAATCACAGCGTTGCTACCGGCTTAATTGTAATTCTGTGCTTGTCCAAGTCAAACGAAAGAAGTACAGTAAATAATGTTGCAGTGCAAAGAAGATTAGTTGTCTACTATCTTATCACACCATGCTCTCTGTACACAGCAGGTGTGTTTACTTTACATCCTGGTCTCTCTGTGAGGGAGGAGAAGGAAACAATGTATCGCTCATGTTAGCCTGTGCTTTGTGTGTGTGTGTGTGTGTGTGTGTGTGTGTGTGTGTGTGTGTGTGTGTGTATACAGTCATGTTTAATGAACTGTATATCGTAGCATCTTCTCTATGAACATGTTAGTCATCACCTCGCTCTCATTGTGGGAGGTTTGTTGAAGTTAAGTTGAAAAACACTACGGTTTCAACACTGCCTTAGGACAACAAAATGAGTCACTTAGAACATATTACTGTGACACTAAAGACTCTGTGGCTCTATGCTGTTATAAGTACCAAAATATACACTCAGTACATGGAGCAGGAACTGTGTATGTTGCTTGTAGTGTATACACATCTAAGCAATAAGGGCTTCAAAAAAAACCCAATATTTTTTACAATTAATCAATCTGTTATGGGTTTATTTTTAACTACAGACTAGTGTTTATAAGGGGAAAACCCACGTCTGACCACGTCTGACATTTTTCTGAATTCTAATGAGTAAAAATATCTCGTAAAATAACACATTTATTTTTTAATGTGTAGGGAGATCTGCATCGAATGACATTTTGTAAACAAATGAAAAAAAATGCATAATTAATTTCCAATGTGTGAGTCTCTAAAGAAGATTCGTGCAAAAGTTTGCAGTTACACCTCAGGTTTGCCGTTATTATATCTGATTGTGGGTGAAAAAACTATGCACAGAATTAAACTGTATGTGTGAATCCAAGTTTTCAGCTACAAATACAAAGACTTCTGTCCTACATTTCAATCATCCTGCTGAATTGCCAGCTGGAACCTATCAACAACCTTCAGGTCTGAAAAATGAAGCAAACGCCAAAGTGCCAAAAACTGCATTTCCTCTAATGGCCACTAGAGGCTGGCTCCAGAAGTGCGTCAATACTGAAAGACCCCCATTGTTAAAATGCCAAACTTAACATCAGAAATAAACATGTTTACAGCCTAGTGCAAAAACCGTTTTTGTGATATTTTATTGTCCATATTTTACATACATAAAACAGCATTGGTCATATTAAGATGGAGACAAACATTTAAATATATATTAAAGCTAAAAATGTATCTGTGTGTGTATGTGTGTTATGTATGTGCCCACTTTTTAAATCCTTTATTCCATTTTTTTGGTATATTTTCAATATTACCTTGCTTTATTTATCTCCTTTTAGAAAAAATCATTTGACTTTTCATTGCTGTTGCTTGCGTATTTTGATGTTGCACCCCATGACATGTCCTTAAATCTTGGGCCAAAGGTAGGTATGCCAGTTCTGTGTTACTGTAATTTACTATTTCTTAAGTTAGCTCAAACTTTTGTTTTGCATGATTGCTAAAATTCTAATAGAAATTTGATCACATAAAAAAATTGTTTTGACGGGAAGAAGTACCAACAGTTAAGTGAGTAGTACCACTTCATGACACACGATTGTTGGCAAAGCTGCAGCGCTGTAACAAATCTCCTGCAGACAGGAACTATTTATTGTCCACTCTCTCTGTGCAGGTTGTAATTTGGCTCTGTCACCATAGCAATCACAGAGGATAATGGCATACTAAAGCTAGAGAGTTTTTCCACCAGCACACAGTGAAGGCTGATGGCCTGATTCTCCTCTGTTGCCATAGTACTCATTAAACTCATATTTTCCAATTTATAGAATTGTTTCATGAAGGGCATTGCACTGGTGCTGACAGTAACACTTCTAAAGTGTTTCAATGTAATTGAAAAATCTAAATCTAAACCTCAGAACGGCCTCTAATGATACCCGTTTCTAGACCTCAAAGAGCTGAGCACAAAATGCGCTGGCAATTCATCCTAATATAACTTTAAAAACATGAAGGAAGAGAAAGCTTCAGAGAGCTGAGATCCAATTCATGTTTCTAAGAATGTTTAATATCAGGTTTGCAAAGGCAGCGAGGCAATTTCAGCTGCATTACGGCAGAGATATGAAGTGTCTTTTCAATATTTTTGCTTCTCAGATACAGTTTAGCTGAATCTGAACACTTTCTTTCATTCTCAATAATTCATCCACACAAAGCTGACGTAGTGCCGTTTATTAGCTTCACAATCATTTATAGCAAAACAAACAAACTATGATCTACTGTCGGCCACTTTGCAGCTTTACTGGAGTAGTCGTGTAGTAACACATTCCCTTGTTTATTTAGCTTTGACTGTTGTGGTCGCGGGGGGATGGATCAATTCTCATTCTCTCTACTCTTCCAGATATCCCAGCTGATCTGGGAATTCAGTCTGGCAACCCTGTTTCTGTAAAATCTAGGTTATCACTATTACTGTTGAGACCGGTGCCAAGCAGCAACTCCAGTCTGTGGGTTCTTATAAACAAAGTGCACTCATCTGTACAAAATCGATTGGCCATCGCGCACATGAAGGATTGTTCTTGGGAAACTTGGAGGAAATGACTTGCATTTATTTCATGCTGTGGCCTGGTAGTTGGATCCAAGATGCAATGGAGAAGAGGACTTCTATCAAGGACATATTCACAGTTATTTCCACAAATGTGGGTAAATATTTTACTTCATAGTTTGCAGACAACAGAAAACTCAACAGGTCAAAACTGTCAATAGCTATGTCTTTCTATAAACTTTATCAGTGCAATTAGATCTGTTTGATCAGACATGAAGTTTATCCTGGCTGCAATGACGATGCAGAGAACCTGAGATGCTGTAGACTCAGAAACTCTGACCAATAAAAACACACAATCAGGCATTTTGGCGAGGAGGCTTAAAGAGACAAAATGGAGCATTTCAAATAGACATTGTTTTTAGACATTTAAAGCATGTAAACGTGTTCTTTTCGACACCTAAAATACAAGTATGAACCCTAAAAGAAGCATAATAGCATAAAACTCCCCTATAACCTTTAGGATGAGATCCACGTAATCTAACTTGAGTTAAAAAGGATAAAAAAAACTTGTGTGTGTGCTTAGAGTAGTACTTGGATGCCACATCAAGTGAAAATACAGCGAATATGGACTGTGGACTGGGGAAATGGTTTTTGCTGGTTTTTACAGGGTTTTTTGGATGTGTTTATGAAAGTGCAGCAACATGACATGAATGACATTAATGGACACTAATGCACACTGACATTTTATTTATCATTTTGTCCTGCATATCTATCAAAGAGCAGAAAGACTTCACCGCAGCAAATTTCACACAACAGCCCCCACGCCACCACCAGACGGTGAATGTTTGATCTGTACATCAAACAAGCATACTGCTTTAAAAGTCAATAATGATCAGCAAACTCAATATTAGTTATCAATGACGTCAAATATGGAGCTACGTAACTGTCAGAAGTCCAACGCAAAATAAATCCAAAAAAGGCTCATGTTTCCACACCTGAACTGATGTCCTTTTGTGAACAGATCCCAGAAACCAACACTGATCTTACATTACATGTCGGGACATTACACGGTGTTCAACAGAAATCGCTCAGGGAGACGCACACGGAAAAAAGAATACCGAACATCAAAGCACCAGAGGCAATACGATTATTCAAATTTGAATACAAATGCCGGCTGGAGAGGAAGCAGGAGGAGACTAATAGAGGTGTAATCCCTAAACACATTAAGTGACGCCTCAATCCCGACCAGCCTCACGACAAGATGAGGTACATCATTTCTGCTGTTGGCTTGAACTGTGAGGGCAACATAATGACATTTTCCATGCACTCAAATGTGTGCGTACGGCTAAATTGGTTGTCCCATGACCCAAAACATAGAGTTTTCTGTCTCGGTTTTCATAGCTGAAAAGGGTTTGTAAACAGAGGTCACACAGACTGATAATATCGACAGATATTAAGTAAACCCTCAGTCATCCAGGTTAAAATTCGTGGCAGTATGAAGTCAAAACTATTCTGATTATTTGCGTTAACTCTAATTACCTGTACTATCTAGGACCCCCAATTCCATATGTCTCGGTAACACTGAATTCTTAAAAAAAAAAAAAAATGTTTTGGTGCCACGATTGCGCTGAAAATCTCTGCCAAGCTAAAAATTGAAACCATTTTTATGGCACAATCACAGCTGAAAATGCTGTTGATGTCTCACTAAAAAAACAACTTGTTTTTGTGGCACAATTGTCACTTAAAATGCCATTGATGCCTCTCTTAAAAAATAAAACAAAAGTTTTAGTGCCACAGTCATCACTGAAAATTCTATCAGCGTCTTGCTAAAAAACAAATCAATTTTGTGCTACTCAGGCTGGAAATGCCAGGCTGCAGAAATGAAACAATGAGGAAGAAAATCAACTGGTCCTCAACCTGTAGCTGTCACTGGTTTCTCTCCAGCACCAAACCCACCAAATGTGAGCGTATGTGTTCAAAAAAGTCCTCTATTGTTTGCCTCAACAGAAATCTTTCTGTTTAATATACTACTATGTATCAAACTTTAAATTTCTGGCATTACGACATTATCCTGGATAAGTTTTAATTCTATAATATGCTGCTACACCAAAGCCTGTTGTTAATCTCCTCCACTGAGGAGACTGAACAGAGAGAGGCAGGAGCTGCGGGCTGTTGCTGACGTTCTGCCACCAGGCTTACAGCAAGCACGGCTCTGTGGTGGCCAATTAAAATGGCTGGGAAAATTAACATCAGAGCCACCAGAAACCAGCAGGTTGAGCCGACTGGTCGTCAGAAACCAACTAACCTCTGGTCCAGCACAGAGGTAGCCCCAGCGTGTGTGACGACAGGGTGCTGGAAATGTTCTTGAGGAATTAACCAGAGGAAAAACACCTGCAGTGCATATGGTTTAGCCAGACACTCATCGAGCATGCCTGGCTGTGTTTGCTAAGAAAGCCAGTGAAGGATCATATCCTGGCACTGCCCGAGCCACTTCAGCTGGCTGGACAGGCTGCATGGAGGGAGTAGGGTGAGATCTGGAGGGGTAGTAAAGAATTTACTCTATTTTTTTAACAACACTAATGTGTTTCATGTGTAGAAGGAGACACAATACACAGCTGGCAATAACGCGTACTGTTAAAAGAGAGTTAACAAAGACAACTTTTGGCAAGAGAAACTAATGACACACAAAGTATCTGTGATTGTGCGATGTGTTAATACTGTGAATCATTAGCTCTGTTTATGACTTGGTTACAGTATCTAGGTAGCAAAGCTAATACGAATCTCTAGTTGATAATGATTTGTTTTGCCTTCACCTTTGCAACCACACTTAATTAATGATCGCTCAGCTGTTACGTGTTGAAAAAGAAGCTATAATGTCAACTGTGCACAACTGTCATGTTTTTAATAGTCCACACTTGAATTTTGAGAAGCTTCAATTGTGTACATTTGGTGGCACCCCAAGGTGATGCTACTAATGAACATATAACAATGTCCATATTTTGCCATTTATTTGGTCTATACTAGATATGCAGGACTCTGTGTACGTGTAGAAATGTCAGGACAATGCAAAAACGCCACTTAACAGCAATACTAATGTGTTAAAGAAGAATAAGGCTGATTAAACAAAGTTTAAAGCCCTTGTGGAGACACTCAACTCAAACAAAAGAAACTGAGCAGCTAGCATGAGGCGACATTCACAATCACTTCATGTTTGCCAGCTGCCGCTTCCCAACATACTGCGAAAGCATGATATCTCTGCACTCTCCAGCTGTGATTTTAACACTCAGCTAACACTTGTTTAACAACATCTTTGTCTGTCACCAACAGACATTTTTTTCAAGACATGTCATGTGGCGGGCTGCAAAAAAACGCTTCCAAGGACAGAGAAAATAGTTTATAAAAACTAATCCAAACAAGAGAAACATGATTCATCAAAGAGAATTCAAGTAAAGAGTGCCAATGAACCTTCTCCTGCTGTAAAGGAAGCAGCCATTGGTTACCTCGGCCCTCCCCTTTGTTGCACGGACACCTACGCATGTCCATGTTCACTCAGCCTCCCTTTGGTCTCTCTTTGAAACGCTGCAAGGTGAGTGTGGGGGCTGAGCCATTGAGAGGCACGCTTGGCAATGACAGAGATACTTCAACACAAGCGAGGACTTTTAGGGAGCACAATGATGCTCTGCAGAGTGCATGTGGGAGGCCTCCTCTATAGAAGAAGAACTGATTATGCTCTGAAGGAGGGGGGGCACATAGGCTTTCACTCGATATTTCCAAGTGAGCTGATGTCTGATGTGAACGATGCAAACACGCCGGTTTAAAAAGATGTTATATATGAGGGGCTACATTTTGAAAAGTGAATAATTACCCTGAAGAATCCAGCAGGCGGTGTGTGCAAATGTTTATGTAAATGACACCAATCCAGTGAATAATAGGATACTTTTTTAAAATGAATGAAATGTCCCGAGTTTTTAAATCACATCATTTTCCTTACCACTGTGTAAAGCAGATGCCTTTAAATCTCCAATGGAAGACGACCAAATGTGAATGTGTGTGTGTGTGTGTGTGTGTGTGTGTGTGTGTGAGGACCACCCATGCAGTCTGTTATTCCTCTCGCATCACTGGCAAAAATGAAACATTAATTCAGCTCATATTTGCACCTTAATGACTACTTGCCCCTTCAAGCATAAGATGACAACTTGTGCATTATCTCCATTGTGCGCAGTATCTCACAGCAGGCGGCCCACTTATGGAGCAAGTGGATCAGGCCTTGTTTATCTGTATGGGAAACCTGAGAGCCTCGTTGACCTTTTTCCCTTTCCAAGAGTTGTCATCACTATGTTATTACACCGTATATCCACTGAAACACAGATGTTTGAATCTGACCTGTCGCTACACTGACACTAGTATATGGTGCAAAAGGAACAGAAAGGAGCGTGCATTGATTCATGGATGAGAGGCTCGTGCTTGTGACAGCGAGAGATGTAAAAATATAATGGCGTCCTCGTCGGCTGAGCTGGGACATCAGCTGGCTCAGATGTACTAGGTGAGCTAGCAGTAGATGCACTCTTCCTCCTGCGTAGGGTTGGTGGTTGTAGCACAGTAGAAAGAAAACAGTTCTAGGTGCTGAATCGTGGGCAACTGAACTTGCTTGAGTTAGAAAATAGTTTGTACAAAGAAATGCTCACAACAAGGTCTGTGGATCATCTCAGTTAACCAGGTCATGATTTCTGGAAAGAGACAATACTGCAGAGTTTCTCAAATTCTCACTCCTTACTCATCAAATACTGTAGTCAATCATGTTATTTTATAACAATGTAGTGTGGTAGTTTGTGTAGCACACTATAGTCGTGAAAAATGTCACATGATGCTGCATGCCATTAGCCAAACACACTTACTTTAGGCCAAACCATGCTTTGTTTTTCAAAACCTAGGCACCTCTTTTTCACCTATGTTCTAAGAACGAAGAAATAGTCTGCATTTAATGAGCAGAAACTGTAAATTATGCCAGTTTATTTTGAGAAGAGACAATGCATATAATGAGTCTTAAATGACCCACCGGTCCTGAACATCCAAAACTGACACAGGAGGGCTACCTAGAGCATCATATTCTGACATGATGGGCCACTGACTAAACATTAGTTTATGATGAGTTGAGAATGATAATGCATTTACATTATATTGGGGAGAAGGCAGACATCATCACAGCTGGTATTTCCAACACTTGCCAACTCATACCAAAACAATCTAGATTGATAAATTGCAACTACAAGTAAGAAGAACAATAAATATGTATATAAATTATCTTTATAATACTGTTTCTGTTTTCCTCTCACAGTCACATTGCAGCATGTTCTTCCACTTCAATGTTAAAATGGCCAACTCAAGCTGATTTAAGAAAAAAAAAGATTAT